>NC_050455.1:77534428-77834428 GCF_903995425.1 Onychomys torridus
ACTTGTAGTTAGAGTTTTTCTGCCTGGCCCAGTCAGGACAAATCTCTCTCATCCACCAGTCCCACAGTCGCTCAGACCCAACCAAGAAAGCACACAGAAACTTATATTGTTTACAAACTGTATGGCCGTGGCAGGCTGTTTGTTATCTGTCTTTTTTATCTTAAATTAACCCATTTTTGTTTATCTATACTTTGCCACATGGCTTGTGGCTTATCAGTGTCTTTACATGTTGCTTTTCATGGCAGCGGCTGGCGGTCTCTCTCCCCAGCCTTTTATTTTCTAGAATTATCTTTTCTCTTGTCCCACCTATACTTCCTGCCTGGCCATTGGCCAATCAGCATTTTATTTGTACAGAGCGATATCCATAGCATGTATGATCCAAAATGAGTATTTCCTGCTTTTTGTTTATTTCTTTTAGGTTGTCAGAAAAAAATAAATAAGTAAAGACAGCTGATACACATTATTTTCTTCAAAGTTTGTAGTTCATGTTGTGGTGGTATTGTGTTCCCCAAAATATTGTGCACCCTAATAAACTTATCTAGGCTCAGAGAACAGAACAGCCACTAGATATAGAGGCCAGAAAATGATGGCACACACACCTTTAATCCTAGCATTTCAGAGGCAGAGATCCAGGTGGATCTCTGTGAGTTCAAGGCCACACTGGAAACAGCCAAGCATGGTGACTCATGTCTTTAATCCCAGGAATTAATGGTAGGAGTCAGAAAGGTATTTAAGGCGTGAGGAGCAGGAATTAGAGCTGGTTAAGCTTTCATGCTTTCAAGAAGCAGTTCAGCTGGGACCCATTTAGATGAGGCCTCAGAAGCTTCCAGTCTGAGGAAACAGGATCAGCTGAGGAATTGGGAAGGTGAGGAAGCTGTGCTTCTCTGATCTTCCAGCATTCACCCCAATACCTGGCTCTGAGTTTGATTTTATTAATAAAACCCTCTAACAATTTGTGCTACAGATTTCTGGATTCACTTAAGTAAATCCTTTCAAGATTCACTTAAGTAATCTTAAATCATTTAAAACATGCATTGAGAAAAATAAGGCATTTGTTATTTCTCAAATTAATTAACTAAAACATCTTTTTTTTTAGTTTTCATTATGATTTATTTATCCCAATAATGCTATTATAAAATGAGGAATGAAGTAGACATTGCCACCAGTTCTGACTGCAAGAATCTTCTCCTGTAGAGAGTGACAGTGTCTGAAAACACTGGAAAATTTTTGTTTTCTGATAAAAAAAATTAATGTTCCTTGAGAACAGATTTTCAGAGAATTAAGAATAACAGAAATAAAAAAATAATATGTCATTAAAGGAATACATTATCATCTATAATTATTTCTTTCTTGTTTATAACATTTATAGAATTTTAAAGCAATTATTTTCCAATACACTCAAAACACATAATGGCAGCATGTGATGACCATAATAAAATCAGTATTTACTATGTATTTATAGTACATGGAAAAACTGGCTCTAATTCTTGTGATTGCTGTGTTCTGGACTGTTCCTGGGTATAGACAATGACATTTATTTCTTAGATAAGATTTATTTCTTAGATAAAAGCTAAAATGCGGGTATGACAAATTTATTCAAACAAAAAAAACCTTTGTTTAATAGGCTTTACAAACTATAAATGCCTTAGGATGTAATCCCTGGACACTAAGGTGGTACACTTGTCTATTGGAGGCATCAGTTTCCCTGAAATAGCCTTAGATAAAAATATTGAGCAATACCCCACTCATTAAAAAAAATACAGGAGAAATTATAATATTAACTATCCTTCAGATAATTGACACCCAAAAGTACAGATACAAGATCTATCTATAAGTTAAACCACTGATGTTTTTAAAATGTAATAAAGAAAAAACAAACACAGGATCAAGAACTAGGAAAGAATTGGTTGAACCGTGTAGGGAATTACAGAATTCTTGATTACACAGCTCTGTATCTTGACATGTTATGTTTTCTATAATGGTCTCCATCTGTTGCAAAGAAAAGTTTCCTTGATGAGGAGTGAGAACTACACCATGTGCGGATGTAAGGACAAATATTTAGAAATGTAGTTAGGGAATAAACTGGTTTAGTAAAGTGGTAGTTGTAGGTTTTCCTAGTAATGTCAGAAGATACACCCATTATGCATCAACAGTATGGATGCTGAAATATATCCTGAACAAAGGCAACAACAGACATGCTAAAGTGGCCAGAGGTAGGATGGGGTGGGGGAAACCATGAGGCTTGGACCCCACACAGAGAACTGCAGGCAGCAAAGGAACCCTGAAATGGGAGAAATGCGCTTCCCCAGGGAAGGGCATACCAGTGTTATTGCCAAGTTGTTAGAGCTCAAAACACACACAAGAAGCACTACACAGACTGAGTAGGCTGCATTTAGAAATATATGTGTATACACATAGGCATGTAGCAATAATTTGTTTAAAAACAGGCCATGACTTTGAAAGAGAGCCAGGAAGCTTATATGAGAAGGTTTGGAGGAAAGAAAAAGAAGGAACAAATTATGTAATTTTATGATAATCTCAAAAAATGAAAAAAAAACTCCCAAGAATGTACAGAGGGAATCATAGTCATGACACACATTCGTGTACCATGTGGTAATAAGAATGCTGTATTCTGTAAATACAAAATTAATAAATAGTGTTTGTCTAATTTGCAAGGACTTTGTAATAAAAACTGGCTCTAAAGACAGATATTTCCACAAGAAGTATTGTTGCTAGAAATTTGTATTTCTGATTGTAGAGTGTTTTTCTTCTAATAAGTTTCATGCATTTTGATAAACATCCAAATATTTCTAAGAAATAAATCTATTAAAATTTAAGTTAGCTTTAGAATTTTAAGAGGCATTAACTCTTCCTTAAGATAAAAAAAAATTAAAGTAAAATGAAGCCTATACTTCTTAGATGAAATGTAGTACTTAATATTACAATAATACAAATTTTTTAAAGCAGCTCTAGTGAGCTATAACAGAAGCTCAAGGGGCGCTTGAGTACCTCAGTGTGTGACTTCTAGTAATTGCTGGGGTTTTGTCTTCAGAACGAAAGACTTGCTGAACTCCTCACAACGTTCACAGTTCTGTGGCTTATATCTACTTAGACTCAGCCAGCCTAGAAGTGTGTGCAGACACACACAGGTTTGAGATGGGCCATTGTACCTACATACAACTGGGGCATGGCTCACAGCCTGCTGGCTCTATGAAAGAAATTCAGTGTCTCTTTCATAAAAGGTAAACTACACATAATCTCCAACTGAGAATTTGCTAGAAACATTAAGGAAGGCAAGAACAACTGAAAAATCTAGGTCAAAGGAGGCTGTAAAAAGGGGAGTAGTTCCAGTGAAATATATGTTTTAATGTACTGCAGTTACAAAGAAATGATCGACGACGCTCCAGGAAATAGAAATGCCAGTTGTGTTGATGTGATTATTACACATTTTGTAGTAACCATATTAGAACTCATAAATTGCTGCAATCATTATATTAAAACTATATTGATGTTCTTTTTTTAAATCAAAATTTAAAAGCAAAGTGAGAAGTCCACCTTGATAAGTCACCTGTAATCCCAAAAGGTTGAGGGAAGAGGATCCCAAGGCCAGCCTCAGCTGTTTATTGAGTTCCATTTCAGCCTGAGCTACAGAGTAAGATTCTACCTCAAGAAAAACAAGGTTAAAACTTCTCTTTTCTTGAGTTATGAAATATAAAAACAGTTTTAAAAATATTTACACATATAAATATAACTTTGCCTTATATCTTAATATGCTTGCATTAGCTATTATCTTAGAAGTTTAAACATTTATACCTCACATTCAAGAGTTGTTTTCCTTTAATAATCCAAGAATATTTTTGATGACCATTGTGCTTTTGGTTAATCTAAGAATAGGGGCACAAGTTGAGGATTAGGATGAGAAGGGTCCAACTGTATATATCCATTTCTATACTTTGTGACATATGTATATAGATTAATTTTGCAGTATAAATTCAATATCTGTATTAACATAAATAATATCCACATGTATATATCTGTGTACAATTTTTCTTAATCACATACTTAGAAAGAGGAAAATAAATGTGTTACTTTTATACTCTTTTGGTTCTATTAGGTTACTTTCTCTATATTAATGATTAAAAAATGATGGAATTACTAAAGGACTAGAGATGATTGCAAAGTTCTATCTGGTGGTAATTTTTGAGGCATCTAAGGATTGAAAAAAATCATTTCTCTTGAATAAATGAAGTTCTTCTGCATCTTTTCTTCTTTAATCGCGTCATCAGTGAGATACTGTGAGAAAATACGCAAATAGTTTAGAGTTACAGTCAGAAAAGAAATGTTTCCCTCCAGGAGCAAGTTTTGGGTCATAGCTGGAAATTGTCATCATCATCCTGTGGATGTAGAGCTCCTGCTGGGCCGTTCCTCAGATGGAAGCAAATTTTAGAAACAATCACAGCACTGTGGGCACACTTCAAATTGTACCTTTCAACATCTGCTTTGAAATAGTTCAGCATTGATGTGATGAGAGGAAAAAAAAACTTTCCCTGTCTCCAATCTCTGTCTTCCACTATCCTGTTCTAGGTTTCAGTTTTGTAAAAATCAAACTATGGTGACACCATGTGAACTTAGACTTTCTGAAACTCACTGTAGAGACAGAGCCCAGAGCTTAGGAATCCCACCAAAGAGCAGTATGGTTTCACTTTATGGACATCAATAGAGGCCATGTTCCTGTGTTTAGAGTTGGTCTCAGAAAGACTTTTTTATTTTTTTCCTTTTTACAGATATCAGCGGCATGCAAAACTTCTGAAATTTTTAGCTAATCTTTTTCTTTCACCTTTGTGGACATTTATTTTCTTGTGGCTCTCCTTTGTTGACTTTTTAATATTTAAATAGTTTCTATATTTTTGTTTTTTGGCATCTTCTTAGGTTTGGTCCTCTTCATTGCCTCTTATAACCTGCTTGTGATATCTCCCATGGACCATTTATTAAGGAATCATTTGCTCATGAATAATAAAATATCACTTCACAAGGCAGTAGAATCTTATGCTTTTAGTATCAATCAAATTCTTTCTTGGTGATTGTGAAGCAAAAACACAATATATTTAGAATTTACTGTTTTCCCTCATTGCTTTAATAACAGCATTTAAAAATTTTTTAGTTCCATATTCAATACTAAGATCATGGCTTTATGTATAAATAGCAATGTTTAAGGTAGTCACTTAGGTTTTATTTGTCAGATCACAGTTTCTCAATTAAATGGATGTCATGGTCTTTATAGGATATACTGACTTACTGTGAGGTATATTGCTCTGTGAGATAATCAGAAAATGTGTGTGTGTGTGTGTGTGTGTGTGTGTGTGTGTGTGTGTGTGTGTGTTACATATATTGGATGTAATCAAGAAATATTTCATCTAAGTATAAAATGCATCACCTGCTTGATTATTAGAGCTGAGGGAATTAATTTGAATTAGGGAATTAAATTGTATCTTGGAAAGCTTTTATGATGTTTATGATGGAATGTTCTATATGAATATGTGTAGCTGAAAGATTTCCTGTGTTCTGCCTGGCCCACAGTCAGGACAAATCTCTCTCACTCACTGGTTCTGCAGCTTCTTAGACCCAAATAAACACACACGGGCTAATATTATTTTTAAACTATGACCATGGCAGGCTTCTTGTTATTTAGTTCTTATATCTTAAATTAACCCATTTCTATAAATCTATACTTGGCCACGTGGCTTGTGGCTTGCTTATCGGTATTTTTACATCTTGTTTCTCATGGTGGTGGCTGGCAGCGTCTCCGCTCTGTCTTTCTCCTTCCTCCTATCTGTTTGGATTTTTCTGCCTGCCTCTAAGCTGCATTGCCATAGGCCAAACAGCTTTATTTATCAACCCATCAGAGCCACATATTTTCACAGCGTACAGAAAGACATTCCCCGATCAAATTTAGGTTTCCAACAAGTAACATTTTAATGTACCTCATAATACTAATCTTACCTAAACTTTTCAGAGATTATGAAACTGTAATATTAATACTTAGGAGATGTCTCAGAACCTTCTGTTGAGTCTAACAACCTGAGTTCAATCCTTGGAAGGGGAGATTAGACTCTACCAGTTTTCCTCTGATGTCCCCAAGAGAACCGCAGAATTTGCATTTACACAAATAGGCATACACAAATACACACATACAAATGAAAATGAATTAAAACACAATAAAAATATAAAATATAATACTATCATATTAATAACTGGCTTGGTCACAATCAAGAATAGCATGTATTAGTATAGGTAATGTTTCATATATGAATTTTTATTTAAGACTAATATGTTTTTTCTTTGTAAATATTCTCATATCAGATTTCTGTGATTTTTTCAAAGTAAATGTAAAGTAAAAAATGAGCCCATAATGGTGCTGACAATCTGAAATGATGCTTCACAAAGGAATATAGAGCATTTATACATAAGATAAAGTATCGCCATAAAACTTCATACTGAGCAGGAAGCACAAGGCAGGTTAAGGTCATATTTCCTGTGGTTGAAGACAGCAGGATCCAGGAGGTAGACTGTCCAAGGTCAGCCAGAAGAATAATTAAATAAAGGCTTAGGGACAGGTTTAGAGGCATCCTGAATTTTAACTGTCAACTCTTGCCCTGCACTCGCTACCTGGCAGGAACTAAACCATTCTGTAATTAAAATATAAAGAACTCAATGGAAAAACCAAAACTCGGAGAAAAAAAAAAGTAAAAACGTTGTGCCCTGCTACTGCTAGACCACTGGCATAGAACCTGCATTGTTTTCTTGGAGACAGCTACATGCTCATGCACCTTAAGCAAAGCCTACCCAGGCCTACAGATAGAGCAGGAGCCTTAGAGCAGAAAAGCATGAAAAATACTAATGCTTCACACGGAAAGCTGACTTTCTGCATCAATATTTATAGTACTTATAAATATATCTATTAAAAATTTATACATAATTACTCCTTATATTGTTCGTTTATTTACTATATTTTGGTGAAGTTCTATTTATAATTTCAAATATATTTGTATGCTGAAGAAAGAAAAAATGGAATACATCAGTGAAGAAGTAACACAAAAAATTTGTGGCTTAGGAGAACTTTATTTTATCTTTATTTTTTTATTGAAAATAGATTATCACTTCATTTACCTCTATTCCTCCCAGTTCCTCCTCTCTGGACTCATACCCTTTCTGTCTCTCATTAGGAAAAAAAAACCAGGCTTTTAAGAGTCAGGAAAACATAACAAAATATGATATAATAAGATAAAACAAAACCATCACATTGAAATTGGACAAGGAAAACTAGCAGAAAGGAAAAAGCCTCAAGAGAAGGCCCAAGTATCAGAGACCTACTCGTTTATACTTGGGAGTACCCCATAAAAGTAACAGGACTGAGTAAAAATTCAATTGAGTTTTTGGCTAAGGAGGTCTCATAAAAATCACTAGATAACACAGGCTATTGCCAAGACAGTGGGTTTCTCTCCACAAACTAACAGCTCAACCTCATTGCCAAGGACAACCCCCACATAACTAATTGAACATGAAGAATTAAAACCAGGGCCTACATACATGGAACCTTCACCCTATGTTCCAGGGTCTTTGGTGTGGGAAGGTACTGCACAGACTACAAAAAAGAGAAATAGAAACACCAACCCAGAAATAAAACCTTTGACCTACAATCTGTCCTGCCTGAAAGATAGACTAGGGCAATTGTGGGACAGAATTTTGATTTGACTTAAGCTCATTCCATGAGATGGAACCCATATGTTACACTACTTGAGTGATCAAGAACAAGAGACTACGTAGCACAGTTATCTAAGATAAAACCAAATACCACTAGTCTAAAAAAAGTAACAAAATTACTCCTAATGATATTCTAACATACTCTTAGGTTTCTTATTATCATCAGAGAAGCTTCCTCCTCTAGCAAATGGGAACAGATGTAGAGATCCACAGCCAGACATCATACAGAGAAAGAGTCCTTGGAACACACATCTCTAAATGGAATGTCTCCATCAAGTCTCTTCCCTCAGAGCTCAGGGAGCTCCACAGAAGAGGAAGTTGAAAGATTATAAGAAAAGTTAGAGGGGATGGAGAGCACCAAGACAGCAGATTCACCCTCTGACCCAACAGAGAAAAGCTCATGAACTCACAGAGACTAAAGCAGCAAGTGCAGGATTGACAGTATCTGCACCAGGTTCACTCCATATATATTGTAACTTTCAGTTTACTATTTTTATGAGATTCTTAAAAATCATTTATTTTTAATCATATACAGAGATGGGCAGCTAAAACTATGCTATTTGGGGAGGCATATAGAAGCCTACTAAAGCAGAAAATTGCTAAATAACAAAGGAAATAAAGCAATAACTGGACATCTCCCATCACCAAATGAAGTTTTCTGTACTGAGAATGGGTGTCATCTAATTGAGTTGTTGGCCAAAGGGGTCCCATGGAAACACCCAAACAGTCCAGGTCATTGTCAAAGTCAATATCTATTCTCCACAAACTGATAGAATGACCCCATTGCTGAAAAAAATATACTATACAATTTATTGAACATGGACAAATAGATGTAGTGCCTACCTACAGAGCCTTCATTCAAGACTAGTCTTCATCGTACTGAAAGATACACTGAACACTATTGTGTCTTTTGCATGATTCTCTGGATTTAATTTGATATCACAGTCTAATTTTTATTCATAAGCCAATTTTTCTGCACTGGGCAGAGCCCT
Source organism: Onychomys torridus (assembly GCF_903995425.1). Lineage (NCBI taxonomy): Eukaryota > Metazoa > Chordata > Mammalia > Rodentia > Cricetidae > Onychomys > Onychomys torridus. Next base: position 77,543,182 of record NC_050455.1, read on the forward strand.
GCTACCTCAGTCAGTATTTTTGGTTTGCCACTCCTCATCCTCAGCCTGTCACCTCCGGCCCACCCAGCCCATTTGGCTTCTTGTGTTGGTCTGATGGTTCCGCTGACATCTGTCTTCACGAGGGTGCCTGTTCTCGCTTGTGCAGAAAAATTGGCTTATGAATAAAAATTAGACTATGATATCAAATTAAATCCATAGTATCATGCAAAAGACACTTGGTGAAATTATTAAGGCCACTCCACATAGTTAAAAGGGAGGTTTATTTTGTGGCGTAACTTACAAATGAAGGGATAGGTAGATTATAGGGTCTGGCAAAGGTATGGCACAGTCCAGTGGTGTTCTCTGGAGAACTCTGCTCGGTCTACCTCCAGCGTCCAGGATCCGGGCACCAAGAGATCCTTCTCCTTTGGATACTGGGTCTTCAGCATCCTCTCTCAGCCCCGCCTTGTAGGCATGACCATTACTGAAGCCTCAATGGGGGCTGGAACTTCCAGGCCAATACTGGAATGGCTACCCACTACAGAACACTACCAGTGAAGAAAGGTAAACACTAACCAAGCTGTAAGCCCTAAAATCCACAATGATGACTTGCTAGCAAGATGAGCTAGTGTAATAGTAGTACAAATCTTGTTGGAGTGACCAACCCATATCTGATTAGATTTAAGGCCCCTTATATGAAATGAGACCCTTGGCTAAGAAACTGAAACCAGATAGACTAGGGACCTGGGGAAAACTAAATACTACTGTTCTACAAAGGAAGGTAACCATAAAATGACTCCTGAAGACATTCTGCTATACTCATAGATTAGTGATCTGATTAACCATGATTAGAGAAGCTTCCTCTTGCAGCAGGTATCAATAAATGCAGAGTCCTATAGCCAGAAATCATACAGTGAGTGAGATAATATACAGCCCTAAATTGGATGCTTCCATCAAATCCCTCCATTCAGGATGCATGGAACCCTACAGAAAATGTCAGAAACATCTTAAGAGTCAGAGGGGATGGAGGACACCAAAGAAACAAGTTCCTCTAAACACAACAGGACCAACTCAAGTAGGAACTCACAGAGACTAAGGATGCATATACAGGGCCTTCATGGGGCAGCACCAGAAGGGGGAACCAGTACTGCAAGAAGTGGACATAAGTCCCTATCTCTAACCCAAAAGCTATGTACAATTAATAATCACTCACAAGTGAAAAAATAATTCTCTTCAACTGAATTTCACTGGGCATACAAACTAATCTTAAGGGCAGGCCCCATTCCCAGCAGTGGATGGCCAACCCAAAACTAACTCAAAGGCATCTTTGGAGGTTCTCTGTCTCATAATATTTTGTCAGAAAATCTTCTTTTCTTTTCTCTCCCTCTCTCTCTCTCTTCCTTCTTTCTTTCCCTTATAGATCCTTTGTGCATATATTACAGTTTCTGGTTTGGTGCTTTTATGGGATTTCTGTATGTACAAAGGTTCATTCTTTGTGTCAATATGTGTTTCTTCTGCATTAGCTCTTTTTCCTCTGTTTGTTTCCTATGTCCTATTCTTGCTTGTTTGTCTTTATTTTATTTTATTATTATTCTTTAGAAATCTGTTTTCTAAGGAGAAACAGAAAGAGTGTGAACTCAAATGGGAAGGGAGGTGATGAGCATGTCAGAAGATATGCTAATAGAAAGCATAATAAAATATTTATATAAAATATATTTTCTTTTTTCAGTAAAAGAATACTAGAAAATTAGAATAATTTTCTACTCTACCACAAAATGTACATAGTCCTTCAACCCCGAATAACATAACTAAAAGTTACTTATTTGCTCATGAGCTTATTTATTTGTTTTTCTGAGATAAGGTCTTTATAACCCAGCATGGTCTCAAATTTCATGTATCCGTGAAGTCCTGACCTTCTATCTCCCTGGTTCTGGGATTAAATGTTTGTGCCTGTTCCATTACTCTAAGATGAAGGATGTGTTTTAGAAAAACAATATAACAAAAAATAAAAAAAATATACTCAGAAAAGACATTTTCACAAAAATTGTGTTTCTCCCACAGGTTTGTCAGAGATTTAGTGCATATATGAGTCTTACACAAAATTAAAGAGCTACATATATATTACTATAAATAAGAGAAACAAGCTATATCAATTATATATTTTATCTATTCTCTTAGTTATTTTTGTGCATGGTATATGTAGTACACATACATTGTGTGCGTGTGTGTTTGCATGTGTGTGTGCAACTGAGGTCTATCTTCTTTGTATTATTCAAGCAGTCTTTTCTGATATTTTTATTATAAAAATCATTTTGTTATTAAAAGGGCATTTTAGTTGCAGCAATAACATACATGATATTTTTTTAAAAACAAAAGAACTATAGATCACACCACAGACCTCTGCTCTTGTGGAGGGTTAGAGTTCACAGTCCTCCGCATTGGGTGGCTCACAGTGCCTGTAACTCAAGATCTATGGGGTCTGAGGCTCATAGCCTACTTGGACACTTGCATTTATAAGCACATACTATGCAGACACATAATTAAAAACAAACCAAAGCTATATGAATAGTTTTTAAAATACACTAAGGAAGCATCAGCATTAAAGGAACTACAAAAACTAAGTTTGGAAAGAAAGACAAAGGAGAAATTATCTTATAATACAAAATAATTTTTACTTTTCAGAATAAACTCTTTTGTTATTAGAGCCTCTAATCTTCCTTAAACACCTTATTGATTTGGCTACATTTGCTGGCTAGCAAGCCCCAGGCATCTGACTCTCTTTCTCCTACCACAAGCTATGGAGTTAAAGAAGCATACTACCTCCCTGGCCTTCACTTGGGTATTTGGGATTCCAATTCAAGTACTCTTGTTTCTGTTACATGAACTTTACTGATCTAAAACATTCCCCCAGCTTTCATTAACACTTTCTACTGCAGTGAATGTCTACTTAAGAAGTATGCAAGAAGAGATGGAGAGATTCAGAGGCTAGGAGTGCTTTCATCTCTTACAGAAGACTGGAGTTTAATTTCCAGCATCCGCATTGGATGACTCACACCATTGTAATACACAATCTCATATGTGAAAAGTGATATTTAAAATACTTCATCATTATCCAACCCAAATTCAAAATCCAATGCAATTCAGTGAAAATATGAGGTTTTGTCAAAACTTGAAAGTATAAAGAATAAATGGACACAAATAAATAAAAATTTGAAAAAAATCAGGGAAAATCATTTCTTAAAGCAAAATCAGAAAGTGCTTCTAGCAAAAGCAACCTTGAATCCTTGTGACTTTCTTGCTTCTCTAACTCTTGCTTTTTATTGGGACTAAATATTACATTTGTGTGGTTATAGATATATTTTGATTATTTACTTTTTCATTTTTCTTTCTCTATAAATAGTATACTTATTTTAGTCTTTTTCTACTTTATCATATGTTAATAACATTTCTTAGATTGCTGCATTAGTTCCTGAATGTTGTTGATCCACTCTATAAGCATGGTCAGTGCCCACATGAAACACTTCTAGTTCTTTTCATTTTTCCTATTAAATATGCTGAGATTTGATAGTAAGAAGTATTGCCCTGGTACCTTCTAAGTGATTGATTGCTTTCAGGCTTCTTTTGAGCTAACATAATTTGCATACTCTCATGGTAGAAAATGTTCTATAGCATAGAGGTGGTCATGTATTACACAGGATTAAAAACTGACGAAAATGAACAACCTACAAACTTTTCAATAACTCACCACACTCCAGGGATTAGAAAAGGAATTTGTGTTTCTGTAGCTTGGTATTCAAGGCAGTTAGGATCTAATGCCAAATCACATGAGACATTAAACTCTCTGCTGAAGTTGAACTAGCTTGGATACCATGGCCTTTTTTTGCATGTTTGTTTTTCAGCTTCTATGTATTATTTCCTGTACCTGGATATCCCATATTTTCCAATGAAGATATTAATATTTTCCATTTTCTTTACTACATCTCAAAAATTATCTTTCTGGGAAAGATATCAGGGAAACAACACCTTTCACAATATATGCAAATAATATAAAAATATCTTGGGGTAACTGTAACCATGCAAGTGAAATACCTGTATGATAATAATTTCAAGACTTTGAAGAAGATATCAGACAATAGATCTACAGAATTAACATGTAAAAATGGCCATCCCACTAAAAGCATCCACAGATTCAATGCAGTCCCCATTAAAATTTCAATACAATTCTCTACAGACCTTGAAAGAACAATACTAAACTTGATGTGGAAAAACAAAAATCTCAGAATAGCTAAAACAATCCTGTAAAACAAAAGAACTTCCAGAAGCATCCCTGGTTTCAAGCTAAATTACAGAGTTCTAGTAAGAAAAACTGCATGACATTGACATAAAACAGGCAACATGTTGATCAATGGAATTGGATCAAAGACCCAGATATAAATCCTCACATCTATGGACACTTGAGTTTTGATAAAGAAGCTAGAAACATACAATGAAAAAAATAAAGCACCTTCACCAAATGGTGCTGGTCTAACTAAATGTCAACATGTAGTAGAAGAATGCAAATAGATCCATATCTATCACCCTGCACAAAACTTGAGTCCAAGTGGATCAAAGACCTCAACATAAATCCAGATACTCTGAACATGATAGAAGAGAAATTAGGAAATAACTTTGAATGCATTGACACAGGAGACAGCTTCCTGAATGGAACACCAGTTGCACGGGCACTAGGATCAACATGAAAATGAAAGGCTTCTGTAAGTTAAGGATGTCATCAATAGGATAAAATTGCTGCCTACAGAATGGGCAAAGATTTCATCAATTTCACACCAGGTATATTATATATCCAAAATATTTAAAGAACTCAATAAACTAGACATCAACATACTAGATAATTTAAAAAAAAAAACCAACAACTGAAGTACAAATATAAACAGAGAATTCTAAACAGAGGAACATCATATGGCCAAGAAACACATAAAGAAATGTTCAACATCCTTAGCCATCAGGGAAATGCAAATCCATCTTACACCTGACAGAATGACTAAGATCAAATACACAAGTGACAGCTCATGTTGGTTAGGATGTGGAGTAAGGGGAACACTCTTCCATTGTTGGAGGATCTCCTTGGGAAGGGAAACTAGAACAGATTTCATGGGTAGACTGGAGGCAAATGGGCTTGGGAACAGGAGGGATCAGATGGGGGAAGAAAATATTGTGAGAAACAACTGGCATTGGGGGGCATTTCAGGGGCAAGGTGGAAACCTAATGCAATGGAAACTTTATGGAATCTACAAGAGTTAACTCTAGTAAAGACTCCCAGTAATATGGAATACAGAGACCGAATTGGCCATCTTCTGTAACCAAGGAAGGCCTCAAGTGAGGGATTGTAACACCAACCCAGCCACAAAGCTTTTGACCTATAATTTGTCCTGCCTTGTGTTATTGTAGCTTGTTATGGTGTGTTTGGTGGATATCCTTGGGAGGCCTTCTCTTTTCTGATGGGAAGCAGAGGTGGGTAGGTCTGTCATTTATTTTAGCTAATAAAACTTACATGAAGGTATGGAGACAGTTGGCTGTCACCTGGATAAGACCCTGTGTGGTGGTATTGTGTTCCTCAAAATATTGTGCACCCTAATAAACTTATCTGGGGTTAGAGACAGAACAGCCACAATATTAAACATGAGGATAGGCAGTGGTAGCACACGCCTTTAATCCTAGCACTCTAGAGGCAGAGATCCATCTGTTCAAGGAAACAGCCAGGCATGGTGAGACTTTAATCCCAGGGAGTGATGGCAGAAGGAGAAAGATATATAAGGGTGAGGACCAGGAACTAGCAGCATTTGGCTGGTTAAGCTTTCAGGCTTTGGAGCATCAATTCAGCTGAGATTCATTCCAGATGAGGACACAGAAGTTTCCAGTCTGAGGAAATAGGATCAGCTGAGTGACTGGCAAGGTGAGGTAGCTGTGGCTTGTTCTACTTCTCTGATCTTCCAGCATTCACCCCAATAACTGGCCTCAGGTTTGATTTTATTAATAAGAACTTTTAAGATTCCTGCTGTAAACCTGAGCTTGGGGTAGTTTGTGGCAAGGTCAGAGGAAGTATAAAACTGAGAAGAAAGGATTACAACTGCAAGGAGAACAGATAGGTGTATGCTTGTCTCTTCCTGATTTGTTTTCTAGTCCTGGTGGAAAGTACTCTTTCTTTGTCTTCTTCCATCCACCTCTATTCCTTTCCCCCCTGTTCTCTCTTCACTTCTCTCATAGAAAAGCACTAATAACTCTTAGAAGACAGCCTAGTCTCAAGAACTGGAAACTTGTTATGAAGGAGAAGAACTGCTGCTATACTCTGACACATTCACACTCCACTCTCAGGCAACCCTTCTAAAGTTGGTGAGACTGAAACAATAGGTGAAGCATTGGCAACTTACTGTCCTTTTAGACATGCATCACTACCATGTTTGTTTGTGATTAAATCAATAGAGAATTATCCTGTAATTTATTTTTTGCACTTGCCACCAGATCTTAGTATAATATCCATCTGGCCATGCTTTCTAGTCTCTCATTTTAAAGATATACATTTTGCATGGTATATTCGACCTCTGGCCACAAGCTATTCAAAATCAATAGCTGCTGAAAAAGAGAAAATCAATTTTCTTCAGTTAAGTGACACTGACTGTTTTTTTTAACTTTTTTTTTAAAATTATATTTGTGTTTTAATTTTACACATCAGCCATGGGTTCCCCTGTCCTCCCCCCTCCCACCCTTGCCCCCACTTTCCCCCCATCCCCTCCCTTCCATTCCCATCTCCTCCAGGGCCAAGACTCCCCTGGGGATTCATTTAAACCTGATGGATTCAGTACAGGCAGGTCCAGTCCCCTCCTTCCAGGCTGAGCATGTGTCCCTGTGTAAGCCCAAGGTTCCAAACAGCCAGCTCATGCACTGAGGACAGGTCCAGGTCCCACAGCCTGAATGCCTCCCAAACAGTTTAAGCTATTCAATTGTCTCACTTATCCAGAGGGCCTGATCCAGCTGGGGGCTCCACAGCCTTTGGTTCATAATTTATGTGCTTCCATTCGTTTGGCTATTTGTCCCTGTGCTCCTCCAAACTTGGTCTCAACAATTCACACTCTTACAGTCCCTCCTCTTTCTCAACAATTGGACTCCTGGAGCTCCACCTGGGGCCTGGATGAGGATCTCTGTATCTACTTCGTTAAGCGCTCGCCTTATATTTAAGGCAACTTTTATAGCGTGGTATGCATGTCAGTTCGTGTGGAGACACTGACTATGTTAACTGTGCTCCAAGGTAGGCCCCATGCTTAGGAATAGCTGGCCATCACAAATTAGACTCCATGTTTCTTTGTTTTTGTTTTTATTATTTTTTAAGAGAAATAACATGAAGTAGGGTGGGTATAGGGAAATGAGGGAGGATCTGGGTGGAATAGGCAGATGGAAATGAATATGCTCAATATATATATAAAATGACATTCTCAAAGAATAAATAAAAACACTTGAAAAAAGTCCTGAGTAAAAGAGAATGTCAAGTTCTATACTGTGTGGTATTTGAGGACATGGACACCTTTATAGACTCAGAAATGAGTGAGTTATCAGTAGCTGATGCTTCTCACCTTAAAACGTGAGGATTTGAAGGCACATGAACCGACAAAGCATGTCTGACTTCAAATGCATGAAACTCTGAAATAATACATCTATCTTAGCTTTTTTCACACAGAAAAAAAAGCCTATCAACTTACACAAAGTACTCAGTGTTTCCTTCATTCTTAACAGTTTATTTGGGTTATTTTCACAAACTTTATTTTGTTTGCTGTTTTAAAACAGCAGCAGCTTGTTTGGAACACCACTACTAGATTTAGAGGGCACTCTGTTTGTCTTCATATTATTTTAGTGCTATGATTTAACCTGACTTTTCCTGGGTCAGCATTCTGGGCACCTCTGCATGTACAGCTGCAGTGACCTCAAAATTTCAATATCAATAACTGTCACTTTTAGTCCTTTATTTCCCCAATGTCCTTACAGATTTACAAATATTAACAAAGTTAAAAAGCATGCTACATAATACATAAGGCAATGTTGTTATTCAGTTTATAGGATAGACTCCTGCATAAAAATGTCCAATAGCAATATTGGCAGAATATTTATAATTGTTGCTGGAAAAGTGACTTTCTTTTTCTGGTTTATCTCTCATTCTAAATTACTCTATATTATAATAGCAAAATAATCTTTTCAAATTTCTTGGGCATATATGAAGGTTTAAGTACATTTATCAAATAATTAAAGTTTTGTAAATCTCACATGTATGACATCCCACACATCCTTATACTCCCTCGTGGAAATGTCTCTCCTGTTTATTCACACTAAAATTTCTTGTGTATCAAATCAACTAGCCAACATCCTCCTTATGCTTTCTGTGTTTCATCATATTTTGTAAAGTTGATTTTTTAAAATATTGCTCCTAGCAATATAATAATTTCAGGGATGAACTCTTTGGGTTGACCATGGTTTCCTGTGCATTTCATTGTCTCTATTACCTGTATTTCATGGTCTTATTGTCAACATGACAGGTACTATGCCCATCTTATTTTTACAAATCAGTAGATTGGAAATTCATTTATCCTATTAGAGTCTTTGACCATTGAAGACAGATTTTTGATTTTATTTCTATTAAGAAATTTTTTTATTCATTTTACATATCAATCACAGATCCCCTCTTCCCTCCTCCCTCCCCTCCAGCATTTCCCCCAACCTACCTCCCTCCCCCCCCCATTCCCTCCTACAAGAAGGTAAGGCCTCCCATGGGGAGTCAGCAGAGCATGGTACATTCAGTAGAGGCAAGTCCAAGTTCAGTAACCATTATCCCATTCCTACTGCAAAAAGTCAGCAATAGCTCATGAAAAGTTTAAACCTTATTTTTAATAAAAGTATATTTCATTAATAGCTGCAAGTGATTGAAACTTAACTATAGTAATTTATTCAAAATATATGGGTAATGTATATCTTTAATGTCTTGATGCCATCCATTACTACTTTCTATTTCACATTCTTATATATTTAGCCATTATGAAGGCCATTGATTCTTCTACAACAAACAAGGAGACATTTCTGTTTAGAAATTATGCCAGAGCATGAGAACAAGTTACAGCAGGTTGCAATTTCAAAGGTTTAATTTGTAATTGGAATTGCACAGTAAATACATGTTGACAACGTGCAAAGCATGGTAATAGTGGAGAATGAAACTTATAATTGCATTCAAGGAGAATATGTGGTAGCTACTGAGCTTTGAAATTGAATAAGATTTTGATTATATATAAATACAATGGAGAGGAGGAGATGAAGGATTCTGAAGAAAGCAGAGAAGTATTCCTAGAAACTAGGGAGTAAAATATGCTTATGATTAAAGGCACTATTGTGTAGAGGCTTTAGAAAACCCCAGAAAAAAGGTGACAAACATTTTAAAATTCCTGTTGCAGATGACAAAAAGCAATGAATACCCAACTCAAGAGAAATGGCACTATTAGACCATTAGAGATCTCTGCTCCATATTTACACTATTCTTTTCCCATTTATCTTCCATGAGGATTCTCAGATATCAAAGTAACAACTATTCTTAAAATTTCATTGTTCTAGCCAAGAGGATAGTTGGGATACAAGCCTATCTACCACAGATTTCAATAAAATAAGGATAGGCCTGTAACTTCATATGTCATCATCATAAAGTAGCAAATTGAACATGACAGTTTTATTTCAAATCCCTGCTTAGACTCAAATGCTTTTTGAAAATCCTTCAATCATTCCTTTAGAAAAAAATAGACATAAGAAAATCTTCTAAGGAGCTTATGTTTACTGGAAGCCATATCTCTGATCCTCCGTAGAATTTTTGGGCAATACTGTCAATACACTTTTAAGACACAGTGTCATAAAAACTATTAAGGCCAATTAATATATATTGCCCTCTCTAAAAGATATTTTAAAAAGATCTTGGTCAAGTAACTACTGAAAATGATTTGAAGTATGTTTTCTAGATGAGGTTTACAATTACCCCTTGTTCCAAAACAGAAACTTGGAGCAGGAGCAATTAGCATCTCTGAAATCCATGCATGAGTTTATATAAAGAAGGATGAATACATTCTTATCAGTCTTACTAATTTGCACCCAACAATTGGTGGAATACAGATGATACATGCATGTAATATTTACTTAGTTAAACAAATTTACATTGAGCATGTTTGGCTTTATGCTAGACATTGTACAACATAAGGAACTTGAAAAACACTAAAAGGGGCAAAGATAATGATGTTTCCATGATGAAAACATCTTTATCTCTCTGAGCTAGGTAAATTTTTCTGATATAGCCTAGGAAAAAAGGCTTAAAAAAGTGTGTGCAAGATCTAATTCAGTCAGCAATACTTGGGGAAAAAAGCAGAATGAAGTCTGGGACCCAGAATGAAGTCTATATTATTCATAAATCAAAATAGTATAATCCTTGTGAATAATTTTATGTGCATATGGATTAAATTGTCTTTCTTCTATGTTAATGTGTATATCAATTGCACAATTGTGATTAGTTTAAGATACATTAAATTTAACCTTTGTTCCCTAGCCAGAATTTAGCAGCTTAAGCAGCCACATTTTATTATGTTTGTTTTGATTTTGGTTTCTCTTTGTGGACATGGTCTCTCCTTGTAGCCAGTGTGGAACTTATTTAGAGACCCAACTACTCTATATTCTACAATAATTTACCTCCTTCTGCCTCTGTCTCCTGTGTGTAGTATAAAGGTTATAGGCATGCACCTTCCATAACTGTCTCAGCAACCACTCTGATTTATTCATCTTTCTTATAAAATGAGGACAAGAACTAAATAACTATTTAACATTTCTTAAAATCAAATGGTATAAATGATATATTGTGGATGTGCCCATACTGAACTACAAAGGTTATATCTCTACTCACATTGCACAAAATTAAGTATATTTAGAAATAATCCTGTAATTGTTTTACTAAGCTGAAGACATCTTACTAATTTTAGGATTTTTTACTTATAAATATAGATATAATATAAAAATTGAGCCAGAATATTTGACCAACAATAAATAATCAAATTACTAGGACAATTTGTATTTCATATAAATTAGTCATATTCTTAATAAATGAATATATAAAAATATTTTATTTTATACATGTCAGAGATGTTTAATAAAAATCATGCTTAAGAACAAATCACTCACTTTAACATTTAGTTTTAACAAGATATATTTAGCATATGATATTTTTCCTTCACATTGTAACATTTCAAGTTTCAAGTTATGTACCTTGCATTTTATTTATAATTAAGTATATATTCTGGACATCACTAGATACGATGTTCACCAATTTTTTTTACTATACGTTTTTAATACCTGAGGTAATCATGCCCATTTCAGTGAATGTAATTTTATTTAAAAGTTATTTATTTTGGAACTATAAGGGGTGACCTCTGAAATCTTTTTATTACTGAATATTATCACATGTCTGCATTCTGTTCAGTCATTTTTATCCATTAAATTTCCTAGAAAATACTGGGTTCTCTGAGCCTTTGTAGATAGCTCATGGCAGTGGTAATTTCCCTATTATTTCAATTATCTTATTTTGAATTCCAATGTTGTTTCTCAGGACTCATTTTAGTTATTATTAATTTCCAAGATGTTTCATATCTAGGAGAATAAGCCTAATGCATTAATATTTGGGTGATAAATAAGAAATAAGTAGCATTATTTCTAGTCCTTTAGATTAATGGTAATTTATTAAATTACATGGGAAACATTAGTACTCAGAGTGATTTGATATTTGATATTGGTGATCTTTTTCCTGTTAAGTCTCTGCTTCTGCTGTGTCAGGTGCCTGAGAAGTGTAAGGGTGATATCAGCATGCTACTTTTGCTGTTATTTATTACAGATCCATGTTTCCTAATATCTGAACTACAGTAGTTTTCATAGCATTTTCTGTTATGCAGATATTTGCAAGCCTGGCTTGTTGGCTATGCCTATAACCCTAAACCTAGAGATGCTGAGGTAGGAGGATATCTGTAAGTTTCTGGACATCTTTGTATACATAGCACATTTCAAGTCAGCCTGAGTTACTGAATGAAAGGATGTTACCATCAAACAAACAAATGAAAAGTGTTGTAGGTATTAATCTGCTAAATTCTAGAAATCAAACACTCATAATAAAATTGGGATGCAGCACAATAAAAACTAAACCAATTACTTCTGTTTGAAAATCTGAAGAACTCTAGACATGTATCTTTATTGTATAATCTAAGGATAGCAAATTTAAGGATTTCAAAGTTTAAAATACACCTAAAACTATACATTATATTTAGTATAATGGTCATTTTTCTCATTACTAATTCTGTCAATGAGTATATGTGGCCTTTCCATTTTCTAGTGACTTCCTCAATATCCTTCCTTATATTTTATATATTTCATTGTGAAGGTATAACCTGACACACTGAAATACTAGATGAAAGCATAGGAAGTATCCTACAGGGTATAAATGTGAAGAAGGACTTCTTGAATAGGACTCCAATTTGCATTGGAATTAAGGCAAGGGATTGACAAGTGTGACTTCATTTTTAAAAACAAAGCAAAATCTCTGTACAGCAAAGAAAACAATTACCTGAGTGAAGAGGAAGAAGACAAAGTGGGAGAGAATATTTCCCCGCCATGCTATATATCTGTCAGAGGATTAATGGCCAGTATATATATATAAAACAACAACAACAACAAACCCCAGAGTCATGAAAACAAATGGGCCAATTAAAAATGAGCTATGGATCTGACCAAATAGTTCTCAAAAAAAGAAATAAAAATAGATAGGAAATATCTCAAAGTGTTCATCATATTTAGCAATTAGGAGAATACAAATGAAAACAACTTTGATATCAAATCTTATCTCCTTTGAGCTGTTGGTCAGGGGAGTCCAAGAAACTCCACAAATAATATAATTTATTGCTGCTATCCTTTTTTGTTTCCCTGCATTCTATGGTTGTCATCCCTGCATTCTAGCTTCTTTGGTATAAAAAGATATTCTGAACCTTACCAAAAGAGAAACATAAATACCAAACCAGCTACTAATTATTTTATGTATAATGCTGTCCTGCCTGCAAGATATAATAGGACAATGATGGCATAAAGCCTGTTTGAGTAAGCAACCCATAACCAATTTAACTAAGGCCCATTCTAGGAGATGGATCCCATACTCAACATTGCCTGTTGACCAAGAACCAGAGACTAGATAGTTCAGGAACCTACGATAAAACCAAATACTACTGTTCTAAATATATAAATTCTAATGACATTTTTCCATACTCATAAATCAGTGCCTTGCTCAGCCTTCATCAGAGAATCTTCCTCCTGTAGCAAATGAAAAAAAAAATATACAGACATCCACAGCCAGGTATTATGCTGAGTGAGAGAGCTTGGAAAACCCAGGCTAAAATGGGATGTCTCCCTTAAATCATTCACTTCAGGGATCAGGGAACCTTGTGGAAGAGGAGGCATAAAGAATGTAAGAGACATAGGGACAGAGGATACAATGAAAACAAGACCATCTAAATCAACATGAGCAAAGCCCTTATGAACTCACAGTGATTCTAGCAGCATTCACAGGGCCTGCACCAGGTCCTCCTTGTATATATTACAGCTTCCAGTTTAGTTGAGCATGGGATTCCTAAGCATGTAAATTAGTAGGTCCCTGATTCTTGTGCCTTCTTTGGGGCTTTTTTTCCCTTCTGTTTGTATTGCCCAACTCCAATGTGATAATTTTTGTTTTATATTATTTTCTTTTATTATTTTATTATTATCCTATAGAAGCCTGTTTTTTTTTTTTTAAATAAGAGACAGAAAGGATGGCAGGGCATGTGGGGAGGAACTGGGAGGAGTAGAGATGGGGAAACCATAATTGGGATATATTAAGTGAAAAATATCTATTTTTAATAAAAGAAAAAACAAAAAGAAACAAATGACAATAAATCTAGACAATGATATAAAAAGGGAAACCCTTGTTCATGGTGGACTACAATCTGCTACAGCCACTCTGAAAATCAGTGTGGAGAAATTTCAAAGAAGCTAAAATTAAATCTACCATAAGATTCAAACATTCCATTCTTTTACATAAGCTCAACTAGCATGACATCCTACTCCACAGAAAACTGCTCAGCCATGTTCACTGCTGCTCTGTTTTCAATAGCCAGGAAATGGAAACCATCTACATGCCTCTCACCTGTCTAAAGAATAATTAAAACAGGCACACAAACACAATGAAATATTATTCAGTTGAAAAGGAAAGTGAAATTTTCAGGCAAATGGATGGACTTAATATTATACTGAGTGAGATAATCTAGACACAAGAATACAAACACCACAAGGCATCTGTTATTTTTGGTTCCTATATCCCAATCTTCAGATGCAAGTGTATAACCTGGAGTAATCACAGAAGACATAAAAGGAGTCCATATGGGAAAGGAAGGAGCGAAACAGCACAATACATTTGTTATGAAGGACAGAATGGGACAAAATGGGAGGGGTAGTTGTTTAAAGAGGAGAGAGGGCATTGCAGAAGGAGAGAAGAAAATGAATAACATTAAAAATATTTGAAAAACATTAAGAATCACATTATGTTTACCTTATGTATAAGATATTGTGAAATTATTTCACTTGGGTTATAATGCTTTGCCTCAGACCCATAGACTATCAAACAAAAAAGATATTACTGGGCATAGGAAAGTTCCTTAGAGTTGTTGGTCAGAAAAAATCCAAGTAATATAATATATTGCTGTTAACCTTGGCTTGTTGTCTGCTAAAACTTGAAGGTAAATCCCTATGCTGAACACACCACACAATTAGAGAATAGGATTTGGAGGAAGCAAGATGGATCTGATCCAGGAGCCTCCTCCCTGATTACCCTAACAGAAGTTATTGTGCAGTAAATGGCAACAAAGCAGCACACATGTCTCTCTCTGTGTGTCTGTCTCTCTGTCTCTGTCACACATACACACACACACACACACACACACACACACACACACACATACACACACACACACTATTCTGAGTCCTGACATAGCTGAAAGAGAAATTTAATAGGAAAAAGAAAGAAAGCTAGTTCTTTGAGTTCTTTTAAAAATATTAAATTACTTTGAATTCAAGAGTATTAATAAAGCAATTTTCCATTGAAAATTTCCTAATTTTTCAACAAGTAATAGTTCCCATAAAATTTGTCTAAGTTGATTTTAATCTCTTAGACTAAAATAATGACATTTCTTTATTCTAGTCTTACCACTGAGAAATTTATAGGTGTAAAATATTAATCATGTATATTATAAATCAGTAGGTGAGTGTATTATAAGTAAATAAACCAAACAGATTCAAAATTGATGTGACATTTCATTATACTCTGTAGAGCATATCAGGGGAGTAAGCTGGTTACAAATATGTACTAGCTGAAGGCTCCTTGTTCTCAATTCTAATCCTAGCCTTGACATCAAATATGTTCAACATAATCAGTGATTGTCTTCACTTATACATGAAAAGAAAGAATGTCTCACTACTCATTCTCATCTGTAAATGTCACTATAATACAATTTTAATCTTTGAGTAGTATTATATGTTTTACATATGTGTCTTTTCTATAAACATGTGTATATATTTGTATATGCATATGTATTAGTCATATTGGACAATCTAAAACATCTCTTCTAAGTTCACAGTAATAAATGACTACATTAAATTTGCTTCCAATAGTTTTTTTAATGTATGATGATTTGAATGAAAACAGTCTACCCCTGCTACCCAAGTTTGAAGACTTGGTTGTCAGTTGGAGGAATTGTTTGGGAAACGTTAGAAGGTGTGGTATTTTTGGAAGAGGTGTGTACCTGGGAATAGGTTTCAAAACCCTAGGTCATTTCCACTAATGCTCTCTCTATCTTCTATTTGCAGATAAGGATGTGCATCAACACCAAGCCTGCCTGCTTGCTTCCATGTTCCCCACCATGATGGTCATATACTTTGACTGGAGCCCTAAGACTGTAAGTTAAATGCTTTGTTTTATAAGTTGCCTTGGTCATGATATCTTGTCAGGGTGATAGAAAAGTAACTGAGACATTATGTTTATGAAATTTATGTAAAACAAGTGACATTGAATAAAGTGAAAATTTTGGGTGAATGTGTTTTTTTATTTCAATCTGATCCTTTATCTATCCTTGTACCAAAAAACCACATTCATAATTATTAAACCAAAATTTTCAGATTTATACTAGAAAGAGAAAAGCCTCAATTTCTCTCTTCTTTAGCATCATCCATGATTGTATATCCCAAATGGTCTTGTAACAGTAGTCACTAATGAGTGATAATGCTATTGAGTAAGATATGCTTGGGAAACCTATCAGTTTACCCTCACTGTGGGTGCTCTACAAAGTAGTAGCTTAGGTTCTTCAGAAGACTTGTAATAAAAGACATTAGAGGTCATGGAACTAGATGAGGTATATTAAGGGTTCATTATCAATTAAATGTAACATCTGAAGATGAGTGGATCCTTAATTGAGTAGAAAATTGTGTAGGTTACAAAGTATGTACCCTTGTTTATCCAACTGCATAGTAAGTTGTTACTAAATTCTATCACTTAATATAAGGGCATTCTTGTAGGGACCATAATGGGTGGGAGAACGGCTCTCCTAAAAAAGAAAAAAACTTCTTTCAAATTATATCTATATCATTCAGTATGTAACTATTTTCACACAGTTTGGTAAGAGGAGAGTTCCTGGTGACTCCTGATGAAGAGTGTGTACCTGTTAACTCCACCATTTCTTTATGTTTTGTGGGAGTTTTAAAACTGCCATAATATTGTTTTTGAAGGAAAATATACTTCAAATAGTGAGGTGGTTTTCTCACCTCAGTTGGTGGCACCATTCTCTTGGCTAGTGTCCTGAACTATATTAGAGCAGAGGCATTCATCACACTCTGCTGCTTGATTGTGGATATGATGTGAATAGCTGAATTAAGCTTCTGCTGCTGTGAGTATCCAACCATGTTCAGTAGTACTTTCAAACTGTGAGCAAAAATAAACTTTTCTCCCTGAAGTTGCATTTGTCATGGTATTTTATCAAAGCAGCAGGAAGGGTAATTAAGATGTTGGTGCTTATCTGAAAAAGGAAGGGGACAAATGGAAAAGTAAATGGCAGATTAATGAGGGAACTGAGGCATACATATTATAAAAATACCTCATTTAAGTATGAAATTTTACAAAATTTATATATACTAATAAAAACTCAAGTATACATACATTTGTGAATATATATTATATTTATGTAAGTAAAATATAAGTTGAAAACTGGAAAAGATACACACACATATGAAGTGGAGAGTCTTTTCTGAATAAAACGGTAGCATAATATTTATTACCTATTCATATAATTCATAACGTTCATATGATAACTTAAAACCCAAGTCATTTAAATAAGTAGAAAAAATTCAGGTGTCAAAATTCAGCACCAATTCAGAATAGAAGCTATAAAGAGAAATATAAACAGAAATGGACATTTTCAATTTGATAAGGTATATGGAAAAGTATATAGCCAACATTTCACTTAATGAAAACAGGTTGAAACCTTGCTTTCTTGGCAGTGCCTCTCACTATACTCATAATGAACAATGAGACAAAGAAATGTAATGAAGTTATAAAGTTTAGAAAAGAGAAAGCCATCTTCATTTGTAGATGTCATAACTGAATACCTTTAAATTCAAAGGTATTGTTTGAGATCAGATTCTAAAACATTAAAAAAGGTTAATAATATTTTTCTCTTTTCATAAAACAGTATAAAATATTTAGTAATAACCTGTCCAAATTCCTGAATAACTTCTTCACTGAACTCTACAGAAGAGTTAAGAATACAAGCTTTTCAGTCACCCACAGATTTATCATAATGATAACTAAAAAAAAAACCACATTTCAAAATGGAAATTGATAAGATAAATAATTTCTACGTGTATACATGTGACTTAAATAATCTCAAAAACAAACTGAGGACTCTAAAACATTGTTAGAAATTATACATTATGCAACTCTACCTCTGGGAAAAGTTTTCAAGTAACCACAGTTGCAGTTAGTTTCTGAGTGCAAAGGTTACCTGCACAAAACCTGCCTAAGATCATGACTTTCATCACAGATCCTGCAGGGGCATGCAAGTCCTCCCTTCTTCTTGAGGGATTCCTGGTAACTCATGGTTGTTAGGGAAGGGGACACATTGTCTTTAGTGATGTAGCCTCTAATAAGTTGTGCTTGTATCAGTAAATAACCTCTCATCCATACCCAGGCATAAAGCACAGCAAAGCAAAACAAACAAACAAAACAGAACAACAAATTATTAAACTCAGTGGTCCAAAGACAAAGTGAAGATATGAGAGTAAGAGGATTTACTGAGAGATGTTCCAAGAAAAGTGTGATGACACCCTGCCCCCACACCCATTTGCCTGAGACCCCAGCCACTTCCTGAGAATCAGAGACCAGCCCCCAGCTTCCATCCTGCCCTGGAACTCCCACCTGGACAATAGGTGAGTGCCTGGGGTCACACCCAGACAGGCCCTCACCTGGGTCAGAGCCCAGGACACCAGCCACTCCAGGAAGGACCTTCCCAACTGGGCCCAAGGTTCTGGCCATAGGGAAGGACCCTCCATCCCCACCGGGAAGGATCCCCCTCTCCAAGACCCTCTGGTGAACCCTATAACCTCCATGCCCTGCCCCCACACCCATCTGCCTGAGACCCAAGCCACTCCCTGAGATTTAGAAACCAGCCCCCAGCTTCCATCCTGCTCCAGAACTCCCATCTGGACCACAGGTGAGTGCTTGGGGTTGTAGTCAGAGAGGCAACCACCTCTGGGTCCCACTCCGGGGCACCAGCCATCCCAGGAGGACCTGCTCAACTTGGCCAGAGTTTCAAGCCATTCTTCAGGCCCTGTGGGAAGGCTCTCATTTTCCAAGACTGCAGTCTCCGCACCCAGCCCCCACACCCATTTGCCAGAGACCCCAGCCACTTCCTGAGACTCAGAGACCAGCCCCCAGCTCCTATCCTGCCCTGGAACAACCATCTGGACCAGAGAGCCCCCAGCTACCATCTGCCCCAGAACACCCATCTGGACAAGAGAGGCTCCCATCTGGATAAGGAGACCCCAGGGACATCCTGAGACTCAGAGTCCAGTCCCCCAGCTCTGGCAAGCACTCTCATGTGGAACAGAGCTTCCATCTGGACCACAGAGAGGCTCACTAAATCTGTCAGCTCTGTCTGGACCAAGTACACTGATAAGACCAAGAACGAACCCATGAGGAGATGGGCAGATGCCAAGGCAGAAGTACATACAACAACAACAAAAAAAGAGCAATAAAGCAACAGCAGAACCTAGCCCTTCTACAACAGCTAGACCTGAACATCATAGAATGGAAGAAGAAGAAGAAGGAGAAAACATCCTTATAAGTAATATCATGAAGAGGCTAGAGCCTTATATAGAAGAAATTAAAAATAAAGTGGAGGAACAGACAAACAAAAAACGGGAAGAACGCTATAAAAAACTAGAGGAAAGGACAATTAAAGCAGAAGAAAACAAAAAGTCCCTGAAAGAAAATCATGAAAAGCAAGGGAAACAGTCCAAGACCTGAAGAGGGAAATAGAAAAAATGAAGAAGACACTAGCAGAAGGAATGTTGGAAATAGAAAATCTGAGTAAACAAACAGGAACTTCAGATGCAAGTATAACCAACAGAATGCAAGATATGGAAGAGAGGATGTCTGGTGTTGAAGATACGGTAGAAGAAATAGATTCATCAGTCAAAGAAAACACTAAAACCAACAAAGTCATGACCCAAAATGTCCAAGAAATTTGGGACACCATGAAAAGACCAAACCTACGAATAATAGGGATAAAGGAAGGAGAAGAATACCAACTCAAACACACAGAAAATATATTTAACAAGATCATAGAAGAAAACTTTCCCAACTTAAAGAAGGAAGTGCCTATGAAGATACAAGAAGCCTATAGAACACCAAACAGACTAGACCCCCCAAAAAAGTCCCCTTGCCACATAATAATTAAACAACTAAACATACAGAATAAAGAAAGAATATTAAGGGCAGCAAAGGAAAAAGGCCAATTGACTTATAAAGGCAAACCCATCAGAATAACACCCGATTTCTCAATGGAGACTTTAAAAGCCAAAAGGACCTGGACAGATATAATTCAGACACTAAGAGACCATGGATGCCAGCCTAGACTAATATACCCAGCAAAACTTTCAATCATCATAGATGGAGTGAACAAGACCTTCCAAGATAAAACCAGATTTAAACAATACTTATCAACAAACACAGCCCTACAGAAAGCACTAGAAGGAAAATTCCAACCTAAGGAAGGCAGATACACCCATGAAAACACAGGGAATAGATAACACCACAGCAGTAAACCCAAAAGAAAAGAAGTACACACACACTACCACCAAAAAATAAAAATAACAACAGGAATGAACAATCACTGGTCATTAATATCCCTTAATATCAATGGACTTAATTCACCTATAAAAAGACACAGACTAACAGAATGGATATGAAAACAGGACCCATCTTTCTGCTGCATACAAGAAATACACCTCAAATTCAAAGACAGACACCTCCTAAGAATAAAAGGCTGGGAAAAGACTTTCCAATCAAATGGTCTTAAGAGGCAAGCTGGTGTAGCCATCCTAATATCGAGCATAATAGACTTCAAACTAAAATCAATCAAAAGAGATGATGAAGGACATTACATGCTCATTGCAAGAAAGATCCACCAAGATGAAGTCTCAATTCTGAACATTTACTCCCCAAACACAAGGGCACCCACATATGTAAAAGAAACATTACTAAAACTTAAATCACATATGAAACCCCACACATTAATAGTGAGAGACTTCAACACCCCACTTTCACCTCTGAACAGATAGGCCAAATTGAAACTTAACAGGGACATAATGAACTTAACTGTTGTTATGGCTCAAATGGACTTAATCGATATCTACAGAATATTCCACCCAAACAAAAAAGAATATACCTTCTTCTCAGCACCCCATGGAACCTTCTCTAAAATCGACCACATACTTGGCCACAAAGCAAATCTCAACAGATACAAAACAATTGGAATAACCTCCTGCATTCTATCAGACAACCATAATTTAAAGTGAGATTTCAACAACAGAAAAAAAATACAGAAATCCTACAATCTCTTGTAAACTGAATAATACTCAACTGAATCACCAATGGGTTAAGGAGGAAATAAAGAAAGAAATTAAAGACTTCCTAGAGATCAATGAAAATGAATATACCACATACACAAACTTATGGGATACTATGAAAGCATGCTAAGAGGTAAATTCATAGCACTGAATGCCCACATAAAGAAGCTGGAGAAATCTTATGGTAGTGACTTGACAGCATACCTGAAAGCCCTTGAACAGGAAGAAGCAAAGTCCCCCAGGAGGAACAGACACCAGGAAATTATCAAATTGAGAGCTGAAATCAATAAAATAGAAATAAAGAGAACAATACAAAGGATTAATGAAACAAAGAGTTGGTTCTTTGAGAAGATCAACAAGATAGACAAGCCCTTATCCAAACTAACCAAAAGACAGAGAGCATCCAAATCAACAAAATCAGAAATGAAAAGGGGATATAACAACAGACAATGAGGAAATTCAGAGAATATTCAGATTATACTTCAAAAACCTCTACTCCACAAAACTGGAAAATCTAAAAGAAATGGATAATTCTCTGGATAGGTACCACAGACCTAAGTTAAATCAAGAGCAGATAAACCATTTAAATAGTCCAATAACCCCTAAGGAAATAGAGTCAGTCATTAAAAGTCTCCCAACCAAAAAAAGCCCAGGACCAGATGGTTTCACTGCAGAATTCTACCAGATCTTCAAAGAAGACTTAATACCAATACTCTTTAAATTGTTCCACACAATAGAAGCAGAAGGAATATTACCAAAACTCCTTCTATGAGGCTACAGTTACCCTGATTCCTAAAACAAACAAAGATGCAACAAAGAAAGAGAACTACAGACTGATCTCCCTCATGAACATTGATGCAAAAATACTCAATAAAATTCTGGTGAACAGACTCCAAGAACACATCAAAACAATTATCCACCATGATCAAGTAGGCTTCATCCCAGGGATGCAAGGGTGGTTCAACATATGAAAGTCCCTCAATGTAATACACCATATAAACAAACTCAAAGAAAAAAAAAAACATGATCATCTCACTACATGCAGAAAAGGCATTTGACAAAATCTAACACCCCTTCATGAATTATGAACCAAAAGCTGTGGAGCCCCCAGCTGGATCAGGCCCTCTGGATAAGTGAGACAACTGAATAGCTTAAACTGTTTGGCAGGCATCCAGGCTGTGGGACCAGGACCTGTCCTTAGTGCATGAGCTGGCAATAATTTATGACTTAAGTTATCTATATCATTGCCAATTACCTGACAAGAATCAATCTAATGGAGAAATCATTTAAACATTTATTTTTACTCTTGGTTTCATCATGGCAGGGAAGTATGGGGGAGTTCATGGACTCCTCCCATCTCTGTAGAACAGGATAGGAGAGAGAGAGAGAGAGAGAGAGAGAGAGAGAGAGAGAGAGAGAGAGAGAGAGAGAGAGAGAGGAAGCACATGAGTGGTTTTGGAATATGGCTCTCAAGGTTCACGTGACTCCTTTCTGCAGTGAGGCCCAGTCTCCACCAAGGTAGCCCTAGACAAGCATTCAAACAAATGGAGCATTTCTATTCTCATTTGAGGTATTATGTTTTGTAACTCATTTAGATTGTAATGGATAATTAAAAAATACAGATTAATAATTAGTCTTCGATGATAGTCAAACATATAGTTATGTTGTTTTTGAGGTTTACATAGATATAATTCAATTAGGTAGGTAATCTTCAAACACTTCAAAGACCTACAGAATATGGCATTTAAAATGTTTTAAAAATTTAGGCCAGGTGGTGGTGGTGCATGCCTTTAATCCCAGCATTCAGGAGGCAGAGCCAGATGGATCTTTGTGAGTTCGAGGCCAGCCTGGTCTACAGAGCGAGATCCATGAAAGGGGCAAAGCTACACAGAGAAACCCTGACTTGAAAAGAAAATTAGACTTTCTGGACAGTGAGACATGTCTGCTCCTGGCAGCACTGGATTTACTTCAGTGAGGAGGCTGGGCATCAAAGACACTCCATATGGAGTTTATCTTCACCTTGGCAAAAATAGCCATTTGGGCAAGAAACTGTTCTTTCCTGGACTGCTTTATAAAATGTATCAACTGGACATGCAGGACCCATAGGAAGGTGACAATTGTACTTTGCTTGGCAAAATGGTCCTTCAGGTTCCTGCTTCACAGAGGAAACTGCCAGACATTCTACAGGACACAGAGAGAAGTGACTGAGAGACTCCAGACCTGTGGGCTGAAGACAGATGCCCCAACTTTACAGAGAAACTTTGGATGACTGTCCAGGCTGCCAGCTGTCTACTCTTGCAAGACTCCCAAAAGTTGCTTTCGTCCTTCTTCTACTTCTCAGGTAATTTGTATACTTTGGATGTCTTTGATATAGTTGAAGACTAGATAGTTATAATTTTCCTTAGTTATGATAAAAGATAGGTTAGATATGAAACCTTAGACTCACAAATATTGGATAGATAGGTTATCTTCTTGAATTTTGCTAAATATACTAGTTATTATAAATAGGCTAGATATTGTAACTGTGATTCTTGCTTGATAATTGTTTTGTTATCTGTAATTTTACTATGTGAAAGTTAAAACCTTCCTTTTTGAGAAAAAAAGAAAAGGGGAACCCAGATGGTAGTGGCACAAGCCTTTAATCCCAGCACTTGGGAGGCAGAGCCAGATGAATCTCTATTAGTTCAAGGTCAGCCTGGGCTACCAAGTGAGTTCCAGGAAAAGCACAAAGCTACACAGAGAAACCCTGTCTTGAAAAAAACAAACAAACAAAGAAAAAAAAAAAAAGGTGGGGTGGGGTGGGGTGGAAGTGCTGTGAGATGTTCTGTATGTTAAATGTGTTGCTCTGATTGGTTAATAAATAAAACACTAATTGACCAGTAGCCAGGCAGGAAGTATATATAGGTGGGACAAGCAGAGAGGAGAATTCTGGGAATTGGAAGGCTGAGGCAGAGAGATGCTGCCAGCCACCGCCATGACAAGCGAGATGTAATGTACCGGTAAGCCATGAGCCATGTGGCAAAGTATAGATTTATAGAAATGGGTTAATTTAAAATAGAAGAACTAGACAACAAGAAGCCTGCCACTGCCATATAGTTTGTAAGCAATATAAGTCTCTGTGTGTTTACTTGGTTGGGTCTGAGTGGCTGTGGGACTGGCGGGTGAGAGAGCTTTGTCCTGACTATGTGTCAGGCAAGACTGGAGAAAACATCCAGCTACTAATAGAATGCATTTTACACTGAATCATGGCAATTTACAAGTTAATCTCTTTTACTAAGTGCATAAATAAAAATTCTTTTCTATAGTTTCCAGGTTAATTATATTTATGTAATAGGAATCATCTCATGTTTATAATTTTCAGTGAGGTAATGCCCATTGCCTCATCTTTTTAAAAATAAAATTTAATTTATTCTTTGACAGTTTCACACTTTCACACACATATAATATAGTTTGATCATATTCAGCACACTATTGCAAGTAATTATTGTTTTGTAATTTCTCTTGAAGTTTTAGTCAACTAAAGCCTTGAAATGGTATTGTGGGTCTTTCCATGAGGAGTCTATTTCTCATCACCTCAAGTAGAGAAGACAATGCTAGGATAAATAAATAGTGCTATCTAAGTATAGCTTGGTGAACCAATAAGTTTACTGATAAAGGAACATGGACAAGTGGTTTGTGGTGGTATTGTGTTCCCCAAAATATTGTGCACCTTAATAAGCTTATCTGGGGTCAGAGACAGAACAGCCACAATATTAAACATGAGGATAGGCAGTGGTAGCACACGCCTTTAATCCTCGCATTCTAGAGGCAGAAATCCCTCTGTTCAAGGATACAGCCAAGCATGGTGACTCATGCCTTTAATCCCAGAAAGCAAGCCTTTAATCCTAGAGAGTGATGACAGAAAGAAGAAAGATATATAAGGTGTGAGGACCAGAAATTAGAAGCATTTGGCTGGTTAAGCTTTTCAGTTTTGAGTAACACTGAATTTGGATGAGGACTCAGAAGGATCCAGTCTAATGAAACAGGATCAGCTGAGGAACTGGCAAGGTGAAGAAGCTGTGGCTTGTCCTGCTTTTCTGATCTTCCAGCATTCACCCCAATAACTGGCCTCAGGTTTGTTTTTATTAATAAGTACCTTTAAGATTCATGCTGCAGTGAACACAGGCAATTTACAGATAGCTACCCAAACCAGACCTGGCTGCTCTTGATGTGAATGGTCAAGAAGAACTGTATGCTGGAATTCAGGAAGCAGAGACTGAAGGCAGTATGAGGCAACGAGCCCAGCGACCCCATTAGTGCTTAGAGTGTCCTTGAAATTGTTCAGCTACCTAGGCCCTGGCACTATGGCCTACAATAAGAATAGCAAACAGTGATAATCTTGAAAATGCCTTCAAACATTTGGCTTCCTTCTATCAAAACTATTCTTATTATCAAATGGTAGCTAGGTTCTACCTTTGATAATTCTTTTCCAAACATGACTTTTTGTTTTTCACAATTTGGAAATTCAAAAAAAATCTTCCAAGTCTTTAAAGTCTAGTTCTTTTAATTATAAAATCCATATATATTTTATTTTTTCTTTTATATTTTTATATAATCAGTTAAGAAAAACCATGAAGGTCCTTCAATACTTTGGATATTTCTTCTGCCAGATTGTCTCCCTTTTATTCTGTTTGACTGAGTTGAAAATGTGTTGACATAATGTCAGATGTGACATATTATCCATTATAGACTATGTGACAAGCCACAATAAAAGTAATTTTTCAAGACAAATGAGGATAAAATTAAAATGGACAAAAAATATTGTTAGTATAAAATTTGAGCTAATATTAGAGTTATATCAATAATGAGAAATAGTGTATGCCCATCAATATTGAATTTATATAGTTTACAAAAATACTGAATGTAAAGCAATTTTAATATAATGCATGAGATTAAATGTTTTGTTTCACTTATTTCTGGAGTGGAATAAGATGTTCAGTTACAGTAACTAAACATATGCTAAGCTTTTTTGAAGCATAACTTGCTTTTATTTATTATTTTATTTGAGTGACAAAAATTGTCACCTTTCAACATTGTCTGTATTCAATAGTTCCCAAGAGCAAAAACTAAAATTGATGTTCTCCCATGAAGCTGTTTTGTGAAAAGAAAATGCTGACTTTTTATAAATGTTCAGTAACTACAGCAATTTGATTTTTAAAGCCTTTTTCCCAGAAACATCTTAATGTCATTGACAATTAATATACATTTACTGAAAAATATTACCTAAGTGATTTAGAAAATTGTCACCTCTTTTTTTCAATTGGCCTTTGTGTGTTCATGTGGTATTGCATGTGGGGCTGTTTCTGTGATTGTGCCTGTGTTGTGAGCAAGTACGTATGTGCGTGTGTGTAGGGGTGTGTGTGTGTGTGTGTGTGTGTGTGGTTTAGTGGCAGAGGTTGAATTAATAAGTGTATCTATACAAAACAATTTGTATGAAAAGCTTCTATTTTCACTTTTTTATAAAATGAAGAAAATTTCTTTTTGTTAACTGACAATGTTACATACAAGATCATAAAGATTTGTAAATGAAAATGATGCTATGGACTCTGTCAGCACTTCTTGATAACTGTCCTTCTCCCTCAGGATACTAGGCAGGAAACTGAAAGAAAGGACAAGAGTTCTTTACTCAAGCAGAAAAGATCTGTTATCTTTTACTTTTCTAATTTGAAAGTTACTTTGTTTCCTTTTATTGAAAATAGTTGTTTTCTCATATGTTATATCCTGGTGGCAGTTCCCCTCCATCTACCCTCCCAGCTTCTCCCCACCTCCTATCTCATCCAGATCTCTAACTCCTTCCAGTCTCTTAGAAAACAGACAGGTTTCTAGGGGTTAATAATAAAACCTAATAAGACAAAAACAAAACTAACACATTGGAATTGGACAGAACAAACTAACAGAAAGGAAAGAGCCCAGGAGCAGGCATAAGAAACAGAACCATTGTTTGCTCACTCAGGAATCCCATAAAAACAAGGACTACAGAGTAAAAAGAGTGAAGAATATATATTTATTATATATAATAAAAATATTGAAAATAAAAATAAAATCTCTGACACTACATTATGAGACAAGGAACCTCCAGAGATGCCCTGATTTCACTTTCTTTTGGCCATCTACTGCTGGACATGCAGCCCATCCTTAGGAGTCCTTTGTTTCCCCAATGAGACTCCCTTGGAGGAGACTAAATTTTCATTTGAAAGTGTTTGTCAATTGGAGATTGCTTCTGGGTTAGGGATAGGGGTATGTGTCCACTCCTTTTAGCCCTGGGACCCCATCTGGTACAGATCCATGCAGGTCCTGTTCATGCTGCCTCAGTTTCTATGAGTTTCTATGAGCTTTGATCATGTTGATGTAGAGGGCCTTGTTCTCTTGGTGTCCTCATTCCATCTGGCTCTTACATTCTTTCTGCATCCTTTTCCCCAGGGTACCTTGAGCCCTGAAAGGAGAGATTTGATATAGAATCCCTGCCCCCCCCTGCATAATGTCTGACTGTGGGTCTCTATATTAGTCTCCATTTGCCTCAGGAGGAAGATCCTCTGATGATGGCTGAGCAAGGCACTGATCTGTGAATATAGCAGAAGGTCATTAGGAGTCATTTCATTGCTTCATTTTTGTTTTTGTTTTTGTTTTTGTTTTTATTTTTGAACAGTAGTGTTTGGTTTTATTTCTGGCTGCTATAGAAGAGCCTCATAGACTCGATGCTCAAGTCAGAGCTTCTAAAACCTTTTCCATCTTTTGCCTTTACAACCCCTTTTCACCCCTGAATGTATTATGCAACCCTATGTGCACAGGTATATTAAGCAGGCACACAAAGCAAATATCAACTTTAATAAATCAGTTAAATTTATTTTAGAGTAATTCTTTTCAATACATGCAGTTTTAGCATTTATTTTTTAAAGAAAATATGCATTATCCTGAACTAAATGTACTGAACATGTTGACATTTCTCAGCTGAATGTGTGATATACTTAAAGATGTAGGACATATCAACAGTTGATTAATATTATGATTTTGTAATCGGTGCTGAAAGTATCACTTCATATAAGTAAGGACATTTTAGAAATTGTTAGAAATTCTACAGTTATATGCAAATTGTTATATGTAAAACTTCATTAGTGTTTTTACTATATGACACTCAAGGCAGCAACTCAAATAGCAACTTTAAAAGTCTAACATTCTAAAACAACGCTCTCCAAAAATGTACTACTTGTATTCTTATATCCAGAGGAATGGTGATAGGAAAACATTAAATCTTTGTTTTCTGCAGTTAAACCATTATATTTCTATACAAGCTGAAAACTTTGTATGGAAAGTAAAATTAGTGCAATTAGAATATTGAATCGTCTCCAGTATGAGCAAGGTATTTCAGATATGGTTTGCTGCCATTGTATGGCATGAAGATATGTGCAGTGCAAAGTGCACAAGCTACATGTGTTCAGAAGCAAATTTATAATTAGATCCTGTGATGCAATACAGATGAGTCTTGAACAAAATACCTCAAACTGTTATGTTTGGGATACTGGATTAATTTTTAATCATTCCACATTTTATAATATTTATTGTTACTAAATTCTTCAAAATCATCACATTCAGTTATGATTCCCTATGGGATCTCCAACCACAATCTAAAAAGATGGAACTTAGACAAAAAAGATTTCATTTTAATTTTCCCTGCTTGGAAGACTAGGAAGTACAAGATCACAGTACTAAAATTCTAAGTGAGATCCTCTTACACCTGTAGAAAAATGTTTCCTCACTGTGTCCTGCAATGGTGTACAGAGGTTCCAAGACATTAATCTCTTTATGGAGGCTCATGTTCAGGATTTCTTATAGACCAACCACCTACCAAAGCAACAGATTTCTGTGTGTTGAACTGGATGAGAAATGCTCCCATAGGCTCATGCATTTGAATGCTGGGTCTGCTGTTAATGGCATTGCTTGATGAGGTAGTGGATCCTTTATAAGATGCAGCCTTCCTAGATGTCCCTGGGACCTGGCTTTGAGAATTTATAGTCTCACCACTATTCTCTTTGCTTCCTGTTTGTGTATGAAAATATCATGAGCTCCTTCAGGCATGACATGCATTCTCTGCCATTATGGACAACCCTCTTGAATGATAAGCCACATAGCCTCTTTTGGTGAGTTACTTTGGGTCATGTTATTTTATCACTGCAACAGAAAAGTAAGGTACATATACCACATCTAACACACACACACACACACACACACACACACACACACACACACACACACAAAGGAGAGAGAGAGAGAGAGAGAGAGAGAGAGAGAGAGAGAGAGAGAGAGAGAGATACTTTGGACTATAAAGAATACAAAGAAGGTCATACTCTAAAACCTAAATCCTGCTTCAGACTAAGATATACTCATGATATTTTTGACACTTTTGGATGTGTGATGTTATTTAAAGTGAGATTTAGGGAACCTATAGCATGGAGCTAATGCTACCCAGTAACTAAAAACAATGTTTCAGTCACTAGAAAAATGGTGTTGCATATAAGAAATGGAAGATGGGACTTTAAAGGCAATTGCTTTAGAATACACCCTGAATACATTCTTTATAAATGGCATAATGCTACTGCTTGAGGGCTCACAAAGACTGAAATGACCAGCATGGGACCTGCATGGGTCTGCATCAGGTCCTCTGTGTATCTGTTTTGGCTGTTAGTTTGGTGTTTTTGTAGGACTCCTAACAGTGGGAGTGGGTTTGTCTCTGACTTTTTTGCCTGCCCCTAGGATTCTTTTCCTCCTGTTGGGCTGCCTTGTCCAGCTGTGATGTGAGGCCTTTTGCTTTGTCTTACTGTATTATGTTTTGCCACGTTTAGTTGTTGTCTCTCAGAGGCCTGCTTTTTTTCTGAAGGGAAGTGAAGAGGGAGTGGATCTGGGGTAGAGGGGAGGTGCAGGGAGGGATGGGAAGAGTGAAGGGAGAGGAAACTGTGGTTGGGATATATTGTATGAGAGAAGAATCTATTTTCAGCTAAAAAAGAAAACAATTCAGTTAAGGAAGAAAATAATTTAAACTTGTATATAATGCTATATATATATTCTGAGGACCTGGTGCAGAACCATGCAGGCCCTGTGCTTGCTGCCTCAGTCACTGTGAGTTCATAAGAGCTTTGATCATGCTGATTTAGAGGGCCTTGTTTTCTTTGTGTCCTCCATCCTCTCTGGCTCTTGTACTCTTTCTAGACATTCTTCTGTTGGTTTCCCTGAACCCTGAGTGGAGGGATTTGATTGAGACATCCCATTTAGGGTTGTGTTCCAAATTTCTCTCTCTCTGTCTCTCTCTGTCTCTGTCTCTGTCTCTCTGTGTGTGTGTGTGTGTGTGTGTGTGTGTGTGTGTGTGTGTGTGTGTGCATAATGTCTGGCTGTGGGTCTCTATATTTATTCTCTGTGGTGGTATTGTGTTCCCCAAATTATTGTGCACACTAATAAACTTATCTGGGGTCAGAGAATAGAACAGCCACAATTAAACATAGAGGAAAGGCAGTGGTAGCTCACGCCCTTAATCTTAGCATTCCAGAGGCAGAAATCCCTCTGGATGTCTGTGAGTTCAAGGCCACATTGGAAACAGCCAGGCATAGTGACACATGCCTTTAATCCCAAGAATTGAGCCTTTAGTCCCAGGGAGTGATGACAGAAAACAGAAAGATATATAAAGCAAAGATCAGAAACTAGCAGCATTTGGTGGTTAAGCTTTTAGGCTTTTGAGCAGCAGTTCAGCTGAGATCCATTTGGATAAGGACTCAGAGGCTTCCAGTCTGAGGAAACAGAATCAGCTGAGAAATTGGCAAGGTGAGGTAGCTGTGGCTTGTTCTGCTTCTCTGATCTTCCAGCATTTACCCCAATACCTGTCTCTGGGTTTGATTTTATTATTAATAACTTTTAAGATTTCTGTTCCAGTTCTCATATGCTGCCGAAGGAAGAATTGCTGAAATTGGTGGAACTAGGCACTGATATATGAGTATAGCATAGTGTATGAACAGGTTTCATGTGCCTTCTCTTGCTTTTCTGTTTGTTTGTTTTGTTTTTCTTCCGTTGATTTGTCTTGTCCAACTTCAGTTTGACAGTTTATGTTTTATCTCATCATATTTTATTTTGTTATATTAAAAACGAATAGATGAATGAATGAAAACCTAGCCAATAGTGTAAAAGTTAACCACTGAACTGTTATTACCCTGAGGGGAAGAGAGAAAACCAGTTTTCTCCAATGGAGTGTAGTGGGTATATCAACCACTCCAAAGTAGACCTCATGTTCAGAAGTAGTTTAACAATCTATAATAAACTGTACTTTTTTTTTGGGGGGGTGCTTTTATTGAGTTACAGTTTGGTTGGTTTTTATTTTGTTTATTTTTCTTTTGGGGTGTTATTTTATTTTGTTTGCTTTGTGGTGTTTTATTTGTTTTGTTTTTTTTTTGGATAAAGAACTTAAAAGTTGGGTGGGCATGGAGGGGAAAGGATCTGAAAGGACTTGAGGGAGTGGAAGAATATGATCAAATATATTTAAAATAATTTAAATTGTTTTAAATAATAAAATAATAAAAAAATAAATTAAATAAATAAAATAATAAAAATACAATAAAACATGTATATAATATTCTTTTACTTAAGAAAAAGAGAGAGGCATGTACATAAAGGCTAAGAGAGAAGGTAATGAACATAGTGGATACACTCATTGCAATAAATTCCCACTTATTCTATAATTCATGTGATTTACCTTAGTCTGTCTATGCATTTTTTGAGTGTGCATCTAGGCTCAACCTACTTTGTTCTCTGTACCTATCAGCAAAATAAATACCCTTTGTTTTTCTCTTTCTGTTGCAAAAAGTAATAATGATAAGATGATATAAGCACAGCCAAGCACTCTAAAGTGATGCTGTTTTCAAGTTTCAACTGAAATGGGTGTTGAGTAATGTTTCGTAAGTAATGAGCTTGCTGAAGATTGCTTAAGGAGTTCTGGGCAGTGTTACAGTCTGGGTGATGGATGCTCATTCTACAGAGACCCAAATTTATTACATTTTACATTTAAATAGAAAGTCTAAAAAAGTAAATGCTGGAAAGCAGCATCTATTTACAGTTTATTGGCAGTGTAACAACTTTTGAGTTGGGAGAAGCATTCTTACCAGAAAAGAAAGTCAGGGTCTACTATATGGAATCCCATGGATAAATTCCAAGTGCAGGAACCAAAGTTGTCCTTGGAATAACTTGTCCCAGATCAGAAGGCTCACAATCTGTTACAACCAATTGGTGAATCTGGTGCTCCCTTATGTCGGTAATTTCCTGCATTTACCAAATCTGCATACCTTAGAAAAATATTTATTTTTTAAAATAAAAATAAAGTATTTTTATGATGTTATTATTGTGATGATAATTATGTATAATTGTAATCAGACTTTCTTTGGACTGCCAGCTCCAAAATAATGACATATCTTAGGCTTAGCTTAGACTGTCTCCAACTAGCTCTTATAACTTTAATTAACCCATTTATATTAGTCTACATTCTGCCATGTGGCTCATTAACCCTCCTCCATGCTGTATGTCCAACTTGCTGGTAAAATCTCCACCTCTAAGATTCCTCCCAGAGAGTTCCTATCTTTCTCTGGAAGTCCTGCTTATCTTCTCCTGCCTAGCTATTGATCTTTCAGCTTTTTATTACACCAATCAGAAGGTGCCTAGGCAAACAAAGTAAAACAGAAACATCTTTTCACACAGTGTGATCAAATATCCTGCAACATATAATACAACACAGGAAAGAACAAGGAATGTAATTTAAATCTAGAAAGGCAGTTGAGAGTGTAACTGTGCTAGACTGTAGCATATGCACTGAAAGATAGCCTGCTTACATGCAAGCTTAACTTTCTCCAAGGACTGCTATTTAGCTGTATTTACATAAGCAAGATCACATTTTGCAGGTATAAGGACAAACCAATAAAGCCCAGCATTTGCTTTTTAAAGTAGCCTCCATTTCTGCACTGATCAGTAGTTTAGTCAAAAGTATGTGTATCCAAAATGAAATGTAAAATATGAACAAATTGTCCCCCTATATTAAAAATACATAAACACAACCTCACTAAAATGGATAGAGAATTAAGTGCCAAAGTAAATAGCTTCATAAAATAGCAGATCCTGGAAGACTGAAGACAATTGTGTATTCATATGTATTGAATTTAACTGATAATCTTTTTCTCCATAGACATACAGTGAAACAAATATGAACCATATATAGTGGCATCAAGCAGTTCATACACAGGTGTTGTGCTTTGGAAACTACATGTCTCACTGTTGCAGTGGGAGGTGATGGATAGTCAAAGTCAGGGGACAGAATGATCCGTGTGTGAGAAATGGAGACATCAGTAGGAACTCAAGAGATTTCTATTTAGCTTCATACTGATACAAAAGGTCACATATGAAAATGTTTATAGACATATATGTGTTAGTATACATACAAGTATCTCCTTGATATATCACTTAATTATTGTACAATGTATTTAATTTTTCTTAGGGACACATGGAATATTACACATATCATGAGATCTCCTGTGAAATTAAAAGCCAGTAATCTAGCAATTAAAATTTCTGTTTAGTAAAATATTCAATGACTTGGTAAATCTGCTTTTTGAAATGTACTCAAGATAAAAGATATGATCACACACATTAAACAATAACAAAAAATGGTATGTTAACAATTATGAGCAAAAGTAGAAATAATACATATATTCATAATCTGCTGAATAGAATAGACATCGAGTTCATATTTAAATAATTTAAGATTATTAAGCAATATAAATGAATGCAGTATGGAGACATTATGCCAAAAGAAATAAATTGGTTATAAAACATGGAATTTCCAATGTAAAGTAATCAATGGAAATCACTACAGATTATTTCTGAAGTTTGGCAGGTAGCATGGGGAAGTGGATGATTAGTTACAATTATGGGAATTTTATGGAGATAAACTGGTGTATAATTGATTGTGCTGACAAATGCACATGTCTGTACAAACACTGAAAACCACTGACTTGTGCAAACTAAGGAGGTGAATCATATTCCATGTTCTATCTCAATAAAACTAGCACAAGAATTAAATAAGGAAAACCAAAGTTTAAGTAGATTTAATTTAAAATGATGTATTTCTGTATATGTTTACTTAAAAATGTTTACAAATTGAATAGTGAATGTGCTGTGGGGCTATAAGAAAATAAGCTAGAGGCAAGATTAATGTATGATGAAGAGATCCAAGAATGTGTTTTTCCATTTTAAGTACCTGAAAAATATTATGCTATGAAAAGTGTGAATTATACAAAATTAGAATTTCATTATCCGTAAAAGTTTTATGGAAGTACAGACACATTCATGCACATATTGTCAATGATGTTTTCTGCTCCAATAACAGAGGCAAGTAGTTTTAAAAGAAATGTTATGGCCCATATAGTCCAAGATATTAATTCTCTTCATTTTTAGGAGAAAATATTGTCAAATTTTCTACTCATGGCAAAGCAGAGAAATCAATTGCCAAGCACGGTAGTCTGTGTTTAAACTAAGGAAGGAACACTAAAGACAGATGGTCACATTGGACCCAGAACAATTACTCTTTGGTCTTACCCTAAATCATACCCCTCCCAGTAGCCAGAATCTAATTTCTAAAACAATTAACAATTCCAACTTCCTCAGTGATTATCCAAGCCTTTTCTATGAAATAGAATCTATCTAAAATATGCAAAATATTCAAAATATGCTTTAAATTTTAAAATATATTTTAAGGTTACAATTTTTATAAAGACAAGTATGTTAAACTAACTTGTATCTTTAAGTTGATTATGGCCAAAATAATTTAGGCTTTGAGATGTACCAAGAGAAATGAAAAGCTATGATAACACCAAAAATGTCCTTGAATGTTTACAGCAGAATCATTTTATTAGCTCTAAGCAGAAATAACACAAAAATTCATCCTCTG
Source organism: Onychomys torridus (assembly GCF_903995425.1). Classification (NCBI taxonomy): domain Eukaryota; kingdom Metazoa; phylum Chordata; class Mammalia; order Rodentia; family Cricetidae; genus Onychomys; species Onychomys torridus. The sequence continues at coordinate 77,578,469 of NC_050455.1, forward strand.
ATGACAAGAACACTAATAGCTAATGTATTTGCACAATGTGATATTTTCAGCAATGTAAAGGAATGGAGTGTCCATACATGATTTAATAAACTCATGATGTCAAGTGACATAAGTTGATAATAAACCACTATATGAACTCCAAAGAGAAGCTGTATTTTAGTCTCATAACTGTATGTTACAGGGAAAGATATGGAGATTAATTTTTTTTTTTATGTGGAGCTGAGGATCGAACCCAGGGCCTTGCGCTTGCTAGGCAAGCACTCTACCACTGAGCTAAATCCCCAACCCCTCTTTTTTTTTTAGATTAATTTTTAAACCCTAAAAATAAATCTGTGAAGCAGCTATCCCAGTTCTTTGCATATGGACAAGGGAAATAATGTCAGCATACCAAAGATGTTTGCATCAGCATTGTCACAATGGCTAACATTGGGAATCAGCACAGGCACCCATCCACAGAGATAGGTGCACTATTACCAGTGCTGATAAAGCACTGTTTTCCTGGCTCCCTGCTCTACCCTTAGAATTAAACATTTACAAAATTATATGAAACAGTAACCCCAAAGTCACTAGGAATACAGAACTTTGTAAAGCACAAAAGAAATATTTTTCCTGGTACCAGATCAATAACTAGAGTTTGAGAAATAAACTAAAGTCAAATATTGTAACTATTGAGAAGAACCTATGCATTGAACTGAAAATACAAAAAGAAAGTTGTGATGATTTATACCCTGAGCTAACTGTAGTGCATTTGAGCTCTTACTTTTTTTTTTTTAAATTCACAAAATCAGTTAATTTCAACTGAGATAAATATAATCTTTACGATTTAAATGACAAAAGTCAAGAACTACTTATGGAACAGTCAAAATACTGTCAACATTAAAGTAAAATATAGTGATAAAAACAAGAACCAGAGAAGCAAATCACAAAGAACTTTAATTCTAATGTAAAATCTGAAAAAATATGATTTCATATAAAATAGTAATCACAGACTGAAAAAAAAGTCGTGTGTGGAGGGGATTATGAAGATGTCCAAAGGGTATATATTAACATTTAAATAGGCATATTTCAGCAAGGTGACTATTGACAATATTCTGTGTTCTTAAAAATGATAAGTAAGTGAATATTAAATCCTTCCAACACAAAATTATAACATTGTGATGTAATAAATTTGTTAATTATCTACATTTAACCATTCCAAAATGTAGGGAGGAGGAGAAGGAGGAGGGTGAGGTGGAAGATGAGATGGAGGAGGAGGGGATGGAGGAAGAGGAAGAAAGGCAGACAAGGAGAAATAGGAAGCATGATATGGTTTGTGTTCAGATTTTCAGTTTTGGAATAGACTCATTCAAAACTGAGGAACTCTGGAAACAAGTTCTACTTCACCACAGCAGCAGTAGTTTCCTGAAATTAAAGGCTAATAATATTTTTCCTAAGTAAACCTTGTAATATTTATGATATATAATAATCATGTTATGAATTATTAAGAAATTATGGAAACTAAGCTACCAGTAGCCATTGGGAAGAGCTACCAAGGGACGGGTAAAAGCCAGGACTCTCTAGATGTTGTGTCAAGATAGACTGTGGCCTAAGAAAGGCAGTGCTGCTGCCAGCATTTGCCATGAGAAGTATGGTAGAGTGTGATGTGTAGAGCGCCTTCAGAAGTCAAATCAGACCGAGGGCAGTGCAACCCCACAAAAGAAAGGCAGTTCCTTAGGCAATTGGATGGGATGTACACATTAGTATTATTAACTGATCAAAATACATTATCTCTAAGAAAATGGGATGAAAAATTTTTAAATGATCCGAGAGATAAAACACCAATCTAAAATGCAGGTTGTACTCAGTTCAGAGGCATTGAAAAGGCCACTAAATAGTCAATTGAAATTGAAAGTAATAATTTCAAAAGCATCTATAAAACATCAAATATCTAGCTACAGTTAATCAGTTAGCATGTGTATAAGTACAAAAATGGTTCTCTCTATGACATGCTTTGAGAAGAGACTATTTTGACTCTGTTCAACCAATGAAGTATCTCCAGAAGTGTCTAAAATTTAATTAACATACATAAAGTTTTTTTCTCTGAAGTCATAAAAATATGCAAATTATAAATCTAATAATATTTCTAGAAAGTAGAAATGGAGAAGTTACTCAGTAAAATGATTGTTGTATAAGCGTTAATACCTGGATGCATCCCCAAAACCAAAATAAAATAAAAGGCCAGGGTGAGCAGTGGAACTGAGGAAGTAGAGACAGGAAGAGCCAGCCCTGCTTGCTTGCCAGAGAGTCTAGCTAAATGAGTGAACTTCAGGTTCTGTGGGGAAAAACATTTGTTTTACAATAATAAGGTTTAGAATGAGTGAGAAAGACATCTAAAATATAAATTTCTGGCTATCACACACATGCATGTACCTGTATGTGCACCCTTACACATACATGAACATACAGACAGGAACACAAACAAAATTATTTAAAAAATACATAACTAAGACCTCAGTGTTTTGCTTTCCTTATGCAAACATCAGGTGATCTCACTGGAGGTATATTCCAGTCAGTCATTATAGCCTCATAATGAAAACAAATGTATTTGTCTATTGGTGCTACCAACACTTAGGAATCAGTACTTTGCATGTATGCTTAACTGGGGGCCCTTTGACCGTTTTAATGTTTCACATACTTACCAAGTCTTTCCTGAGTGCATGTCCTCAAACATATCTGAGAAAAATATAATGTAAAGATTGCAATATTATTTCCCTTGACATTTATATTTGTGCAAACTAAAAATTTTTGTAGAGGAAGAAGAGACATGAAGTACAGTTTCAATGTGAAAATGCAAATTACATAAAATAACCAAGATTGCATTAAAGGAGATGGATAAGATGATATTCTGAATTTATAAAATAACGTCAATTTACAAAAGTCTTTGCCATCAGAAGAATTATTATCTAATGAGCCAGACTGTGTGTTTCATTGCTTTTTTTACACATCTTGTTTCTGTCTCTGTGTCTTCACAAATACTTCTGTTCATGTTTGCTAGGAAAAGTTACTAGATATTTTTATAAAATGTTAACTTTTAAAGACCTAGCATGTAATACAAATCCCCGGCTTTAAAGCTTTCATGGAGTGCAACTCTAAGACATAGCAAGTTCTCATAGGAACATGAAAAGCCTACATAGTATGCTGCTTATAGTACAATTGCAGATTTTTTGTAAATGTGACTAAAATACAAATGTAAGCCTTGTTCCAAATTACCAATAAAGGACAATAAGAGCTGTCCAAGAGTTTGTCAGTCATGAAAATGCAATAGCTCAGTGTTGTTGTAAATTAATCTGTCTTATAAATTTGTGATTAAATACATAATTATAAACTGAGGTAATCATGGCACATATTAACATGCTTGAAAATACTAAAACTCCCCACAGTCTGGAAGCAGCCTCCAATTACAACACTTTCCAAATTTATGTGTTCATAAAGTGTGTCTATATTACTCTGTAAAGCCGTTCTTACAAAGAAATATCATTCTCCTCAACAAACGTTGACATAAAGTTACTCAACCATATTAAGTATGAATGGAATGATTATCATCAATATATTTCTCATTTCAGAGTCATTCCTCTGTAATATCAGGTTTTTAAATATACTTTTATTTAATTTTTTCTTACACTATATTTTTATCATGTTCTTTTCCTCTTCCAACTCTGTCCAACTCTGTCCTCACTTCCTTCCTACCCAACACAACTTCATGTTCTTCTCATCTCTATCTGAAAAAAACAAAACTATAACAAAACAAAAAGTAAAATCAAAATAAAAAAAATATAAAAACACAATAAGACAAAAATTAGCCACATAAAACAAATCAAAATGTACACACAAAACTATAGAGTTCATTTTATGATGGGCAAAGACTCCTGGTCAGGGACCTGTCTGGAGTATACTTGATATAACCCATGACACTTGAGTGGACACAACTGGTTTTCCCTTTCCCAGCAGGCATCAGTTGTGAAAATCTTCTTGATTAGGGGTGTGAATTTATTTGTGACTACTTCTCCTTCTCAGGCTGCTTGATAGTGTTTTCCTTACTGGTTTGAACCTGTGAAGGTCTTGTGCATGCTGTTACAATCTCTGTGTATTCTTTTGTGTATTAGTCCCTTTTTTTCTGGAAGATGTTTTTTTACTACCTTACACTCTTGCAGTCTGTCCACCTCCTTTCTCACACACATTCCTGAGGAGAGTGGTTTGATAAGGACATATCACTTAGGGATGAATGCTCCAAAGTCTCTCAATGTCTGCACATCGTCCAATGGGTGTTGTCCTAACTACCATCTATTGTAAGAATATGTGTCGCTGGTGATGTTGTGACTAATTCTCTCTTTTTTCTTTCTTTCTTTTTTCATTTGCATTTAATTTCTTTTTTGAAACAGGGTTTATCTGTGTAGTTTTGGTGCCTGTCCTAGTGTCTTGGATCTCATTCTGTAGACCAGGCTGGCCTCGAACTCACAGAGATCTATCTGCCTGGCTCTGCCTCCCTGAGTACTGGAATTAAAGGCGTGCACCACCACCTCCTGGCTAACTAATTCTCTGATCTACAAATCCTATAGTTTCATTTTCATAGCAGCTGAGTAATATTCAATTGTGTAAATGTACTACATTTTAATTATCCTTTCAATAGTTGATGGACATCTAGGATGTTTTCAATTTCTGGCTTACTCCCAGTCCAGCATAGTGTGAGTCCCTGGCAGGGAGCGGTTGTGAGGTTGAAGTAACAAAGCGAAGGAGAGGCTGAAAGTGCTAAGGAGAAGAACTGCAAACATAAGGCCCAGTCACGAGGGGATGGAGATGACTGGGAGGAGCAGAGTCTTCTTCTTTTGTCCCTTTTAAGGCACCTTTTATTTTCTAAGCTCATTTCATTATTTCCTTAGTCTAAACAGCTACTGTGGAACAATACAAATGATGCTCATGTTTTCAAGTTCTGGATGTTCAGGACGCCACTGGCTTTATGTTAATGACATCCTCAATTGGTCCAGATACAGAGGGAAATAAGACAAATGGTGGATTATGCATGAGGAAAAGCAAGTTTTTCAGTGGATATCGAAAGTCCTTGAAGTTCGCAGCCCAATGGATGTACTGGGTAGTCACCTTAAAGTTGGGAAACACATGCCTGACATTCTCTAAATAGAAATTAGAAAAGTTATAGCCCTCAAACCTGTGTAAAGATCTATACATACACATTTAGAAGAGGCTTTTCTGACATTTATGCTCCTATAACATAAGTCCATGAATAAGATGTAGAAATTAATAAACTACATGTGACTAAACTAAATACTCTCTAAATTTTTAGATGTAAATTACTTTATCATTTCACATGCTATAAATGTCTTTGCCTAGAGGGTTAAACCCATAAACAAACAAGCCATTGTCTTATTCTTAGTCCTGAGTAAAAAGGCAAACCACTATAATATCTGATCTAAAGTATTTAAATTTTGACATTCTGTCATTTCTAACCTTGTCAAATGTGTCATCCTAGTAAGTGGGCAGAGCTTCAGATAGATCTGACACTGTGGGTTCAAGACATGGGTAAGTGCTGGGCTGAAACAGCAATGCCTGTAGCCTGGATGTAATAATTAATGAACAGATTCTTACAAGAAAATAAATGCTTCGTGGAACACAAGGCACTTGCTGCTTCATTACATTGGAGGATTTTTCTGAGTTCATTTTGCAACACCATGTCATGTGGCTCACAACTGCATGTACCCTATGTTCTGACACAATCCAATGCCTATGGCCTCCATGGCTACCTGCACTCATATGCACATATCCAGATCTACACACACACACACACACACACACACACACACACACACACACACACACAAATTAATCTGAAAAAAAACTAATAAAAATGAAATGTATCTGAATGTTTTGAAGTAAAAAAGTATGAGAAAATATATTTTATGGCTGATTTCTATAGCAATGCTTTTATTCACCATTTAAATTAATGAATCAACCTACTACTTGTTTGTTACTAATACAGAAATCTGTAACAGGTACAAGTACCTTATTTTTCATTTTAAAGTTTTTCAATAAATCAGCTGACCTACCTATGCGGACTCAGTCAACTCGTCTAACTACTGTACATTTTCCAACATAATGTCCTCTCAAATTTTTCAAGACTATTACTTTCTCATTTCCTGCAAATTTAGCATGACTAGATTTCAAGATAGCTGTCAGTGTTAACTGTTCAAGCTGATAGCATAAGAAATGTTTTGACCCCAGTTTCTTGCCAATCAACTGGCCATGCCTGCTGGAAGGCTCACCTTTTCCAAGAATGCAGGCAGACCCTGCAGTCTCCACACCCTGCCCCCACACCCATCTGCTGGAGACCCCAGCCACTTCCTGAGACTCAGAGACCAGCACCAAGCTTCCATCCTGTCCTGGAACTCCCATCTGCACCAGAGACCAGAGGAACTCCCATCTGGACAAGAGGAGCTCCCATCTGGACAAAATAAGGAGACCCCAGGGACATCCTAAGACTCAAAGTCCAGCCCACCAGCTCCTATCCAGCTAGCACTCTCACATGGACCAGTGCTCCCATCTGGCCCAGAGCTTCCATCTGGACCAGAGAGAGGCTCCCTAAATCTGTCAGCTCTCTCTGGACCAAGTACACTAATAGGACCAAGAACGAACCCAAGAGGAGATGGGCAGACATCAAGGCAGAAGTACATACAACAAAATGAAGAGCAATACAGCATCTGAGCGTGAATTGTTGAATCCAAGATTGCAAAAAGCACAGGGACAAATAGACAAACGAATGGAAGCACATGAATTTTGAACCAAAGGCTGTGGAGCCCCCAGCTGGATCAGGCCCTCTGGATAAGTGAGACCATTGAATAGTTTGATCTGTTTGGGAGGCACCCAGTCTGTGGGACCACGATCTGTCATTAGTGCATGAGGTGGCTGTTTAGAACCTTGGGCTTACACAGGGACTCTTTGCTCAGTCTGGAAGGAGGTGACAAGACCTGCCTATACTGAATTCACCAGGTTTAAATGAATCCCCAGGGGTGCCTTGATCCTGGAGGACTTGGGAATGGAGGGGAGGGGAGGGGGGAACTGAGGGTGGGGACAGGAGAGGGGAGGAGAGGGGAACCCATGGCTGATGTATAAAATTTAAAACACATAATAATAAACAAAAAAAGAAAATATTAAAAAAAAAGATCAATACAGCATCAACAGACCTAGCCCTTTTACAACAGCTAGACCTGAACATCATAGAATGGAAGAAGAAGAAGAAAACAACCTTATAATTAACATCTTCTTAAATAGAAGAAATCAAAAATAAAGTAGAGGAACAGACAAACAAAAAATGGGAAGAACGCTATAAAAAACTGGAGGAAAGGATAATTAAAGCAGAAGAAAACACTAAATCCTTGAATGAAAATCATGAAAAAGCAAGGGAGAAAATCCAAGACCTGAAGAGGGAAATAGAAAAAATGAGGAAGACACTAGCAGAAGGAATGCTGGAAATAGAAAATCTGAGTAAACACACAGGAAATTCAGAGGCAAGTATAACCAACAGAATGCAAGAGATGGAAGAGAGGATCACTGGTGTTGAAGATATGGTAGAAGAAATAGATTCATCAGTCAAAGAAAACACTAAAACCAACAAAGTCATGACCCAAAATGTCCAAGAAATTTGGGACACCATGAAAAGACCAAACCTATGAATAATAGGGATAGAGGAAGGAGAAGAATACCAACTCAAAGGCACAGAAAATATATTTAACAAGATCATAGAAGAAAACTTTCCCAACTTAAAGAAGGAAGTGCCTATGAAGATATAAGAAGCCTATCGAACACCAAACAGACTAGACCCCCCAAAAAAGTCCCCTTGCCACATAATAATTAAACAACTAAACATACAGAATAAAGAAAGAATGTTAAGGGCAGCAAAGGAAAAAGGCCAAGTGACTTATAAAGGCAAACCCATGAGAATAACACCCGATTTCTCAATGGAGAATTTGAAAGCCAGAAGGACCTGGACAGATATAATGCAGACACTAAGAGACCATGGATGCCAGCCTAGATTAATATACCCAGCAAAACTTTCAATCATCATAGATGGAGTGAACAAGACCTTCCAAGATAAAACCAGATTTAAACAATACTTCTCCACAAACACAGCCCTACAGAAAGCACTAGAAGGAAAATTCCAACCTAAGGAAGGCAGATACATCCATGAAAACACAGGCAATAGATAACACCACAGCAGAAAAACCCCAAAGAAGAGAATTACACACACTACCACCAAAAAATAAAAATAAAAACAGGAATGCACAATAACTGGTCATTAATATCCCTTAATATCAATGGACTTAATTCACCTATAAAAAGTCACAGACTAACAGAATGGATATGAAAACAGGACCCACCTTTCTGCTGCATACAGGAAACACACCTCAAACTCAAAGACAGACACCTCCTAAGAATAAAAGCCTGGGAAAAGACTTTCCAATCAAATGGTCTTAAGAAGCAAGCTGGTGTAGCCATCCTAATATCCAGCAAAATAGACTTCAAACTAAAATCAATCAAAAGTGATGATGAAGGACATTACATACTCATCACAGGAAAGATCCACCAAGATGAAGTCTCAATTCTGAACATTTATGCCCCAAACACAAGGGCACCCACATATGTAAAAGAAACATTATTAAAACTTAAATCACATTAATACTGAGAGAATTCAACACCACACTTTCACCTCTGGACACATCGGCCAAATTGAAACTTAACAGAGACATAATGGACTTAACTGATGTTATGACTCAAATGGACTTAATCGATATCTACAGAACATTCCACCCAAACAAAAAAGAATATACCTTCTTCTCAGCACCCCATGGAACCTTCTCTAAAATCGACCACATACTTGGCCACAAAGCAAATCTCAACAGATACAAAACAATTGGAATAACCTCCTGTGTTCTATCAGACCACCATGGTTTAAAGTTAGATTTCAACAACAGAAAAAACTACAGAAATCCCTAAAATCTCATGGAAACTGAATAATGCTCAACTGAATCACCAATGAGTTAAGGAAGAAATAAAGAAAGAAATTAAAGATTTCCTGGAGAACAACGAAAATGATTACACCACATAACCCAAACTCATGGGGTACTATGAAAGCAGTGCTAAGAGGGAAGTTCGTAGAACTGAATGCCCACATAAAGAAGCTGGAGAAATATCATGCTAGTGACTTGACAGCACACCTGAAAGCCCTTGAACAGGAAGAAGCAAAATCTCCCAGGAGGAACAGATGCCAGGAAATTATCAAATTGAGAGATGAAATCAATAAAATAGAAATAAAGAGAACAATACAAAGGGTTATTGAAACAAAGAGTTGGTTCTTTGAGAAGATCAACAAGATAGACAAGCTGTTATCCAAACTAACCAAAAGACAGAGAGAGAGCATCCAAATTAACAAAATCAGAGATGAAAAGGGGGACATAACAACAGACAATGAGGAAATCCAGAGAATCATCAGGTCATACTTCAAAAACCTCCACTCCACAAAACTGGAAAGTCTGAAAGAAATGGATAATTTTCTGGATCGGTACCACATACCTAGTTAAATCAAGACCAGATAAATCATTTAAATAGTCCAATAACCCCTAAGGAAATAGTAGAATCAGTCATTAAAAGTCTCAGAAGCAAAAAATCCCAGGACCAGGTGGTTTCACTGTAGAATTCTGCCAGATCTTCAAAGAAGTCTTAATACCAATACTCTTTAAATTGTTCCACACAATGGAAGCAGAAGGTATATTACCAAACTCTTTCTATGAGGCTACAATTATCCTGATTCCTTAACCAAACAAAGATGCAACAAAGAAAGAGAACTACAGACCGATCTCCCTCATGAACTTTGATGCAAAAATACTCAAAAAAATTCTGGCAAAGAGACTCCAAGAACACATCAAAACAATTGTCCACCATGATCAAGTAGGTTTCATCCCAGGGATGCAAGAGTGCTTCAACATACAAAAGTCTGTCAATGTAATACATCATATAAACAAACTCAAAGAAAAATACCACATGATCATCTCACTAGATGCAGAAAAGGCATTTGACCAAATCCAACACCCCTTCATGATAAAGGTCTTGGAGAGATCAGGGAACATACCTAAACATAATAAAGGCAATCTGCAGCAAGCCAACAGCCAACATCAAATTAAATGGAGAGAAACTCAAAGCAATACCACTAAAATCAGGAACAAGGCAAGGCTGTCCTCTCTCCCCATACTTACTCAATATATTACTTGAAGTTCTAGCCAGAGCTATAAGACAACATAAAGAGATTAAGGGGATACAAATTGGAAAGGAAGAAGTCAAGCTCTTCCTATTTGCAGATGACATGATAGTATACATGAGTGACCCCAAAAATTCAACCAAGGAACTGATACAGCTAATAAAAACCTTCAGCAACATAGCAGGATACAAGATCAACTCAAAAAAATCAGTAGTCCTCCTATATACAATAGACAAACAGGCTGAGAAGGAAATCAGAGATACATCACCTTTTACAATAGCCACAAATGATATAAAATACCTTGGTGTTATGCTAACTAAGCATGTGAACGACCTATATGACAAGAATTTTACATCCCTGAAAAAAGAAATTGAAGAAGATGTCAGAAAATGGAAAGATCTCCCATGCTCATGGATAGGCAGGATTAACATAGTAAAAATGGCAATCTTACCGAAAGCAATCTACAGATTCAACTCAATTCCCATCAAATTACCAACACAATTCTTCACAGATCAGGAAAGAATAATACTCAACTTCATATGGAAAAACAAAAAACCCAGGATAGCCAAAAGAATCCTGTACAATAAAACAACCTCTGGAGACATCACAATCCCTGACCTCAAGCTCTACTATAGAGCTACTGTAATAAAAACAACTTGGTACTGGCATAAAAACTGACATGTGGACGAATGGAATGGAATTGAAGACCCTGACATTAACCCGCACACCTATGAACATATAATTTTTGACAAAGAAGCCGAAAATGTACAATAGAGAAAAGAAAGCATCTTCAACAAATGGTGCTGGCATAACTGGATGTCAATGTGTAGAAGGCTGCAAATAGATCCATATCTGTCACCATTCACAAAACTTAAGTCCAAGTGGATCAAAGACCTCAACATAAATCTAGCCACTCTGAACCTGATAGTAGAGAAAGTAGGAAGTACTCTTGAATGCATTGGCACCGGAGATCACTTTCTAAATATAACACCAGTAGCACAGACCCTGAGAGAAACAATCAATCAGCAGGACCTCTTGAAACTGAGAAGCTTTTGTAGAGGAAAGGACACAGTCAACCAGACAAAGCGACAGCCTACAGAATGGGAAACGGTCTTCACCAACCCCACATCTGACAGAGGGCTGATATCCAGAATATATAAAGAACTCATGAAATTAGACATCAAAATGCCCAACAGTCCAATTAAGAAATGGGCTATAGAACTAAACAGAGAATTCTCCACAGAGGAAATTCTAATGGCTGAAAGACATTTAAGGAATTGCCCAACATCCCTAATTATCCACGAAATGCAAATCAAAACGACTGAGATACCACCTTACACCTGTCAGAATGGCTAAGATCAAAAGCACAGAAGACAGCTTATACTGGAGAGGATGTGGAGCAAGGGGAACTCTCCTCCACTGCTGGTGGGAATGCAAGCTTGTACAGCCACTTTGGAAATCAATATAGCATTTCCTTAGAAAATTGGGAATCCATCTCCCCCAAAACTCAGCTGTAGCACTCTTGGGCATATACCCAAGGAATGCTCAATCATACCACAAGGGCATTTGCTCAGCTATGTTTGTATCAGCGTTTTTTGTAATAGCCAGAACCTGGAAACAACCTAGATGCCCTTCAACTGAAGAATGGATAAAGAAAATATGGTACATATACACAATGAAGTACTACTCAGCAGAGAAAAACAATGACATCATGAGGTTTGCAGGCAAATGGATGGATCTACAAAAAATCATCCTGAGTGAGGTAACCCAGACTCAGAAGGACAAACATGGTATGTACTCACTCATAGGAGGATACTAGATGTAAAACAAAGATGACTAGACTGCTACACAACTCCAGGGAGGCTACCTAGAAAACGGGACCCTGGGAAAGACACAGGGATCACCCAATGAGAGAGAAATGGATGATATCTATACTGAACAACCTGGAGGAGAGTGGGAATAATGAAGGGCAAGATTTGAGGGAAAGCAAGCTTAAGGGGAGCAGGAGATCCCAGCTGGATCAAGAACAGAATGGGAGAACGAGGAATAACAGACCATGATAAATGAAGACCACATGAGAACAGGAATAGGCAGAGTGCTCGAGAGGTCCCCAGAAATCCACAATGATATATCCTCTGTAGACTGCTGGCAATGGTCGAGAAAAAGCCTGATCTGACCTAGTCTGGTGATCAGATGACTAAACACCCTAACAGTCGTCTTGGAATTCTCTTCCAATAACTGATGGAAGTGGATGCAGAGATCCTCAGCCAGGCCCCAGGTGGAGCTCCAGGTGTCCAACTGTTGAGAAAGAGGAGAGACTGCAAGAGTGTGAATTGTTGAATCCAAGATTGCAAAAAGCATAGGGACAAATAGCCAATTGAATGGAAACACATGAATTATCAACTAATGGCTGAGGAGCCCTCAGCTAGATCAAGCCCTCTGGATAAGTGAGAAAATTGTATAGCTTGATCTGTTTGGGAGGCACCCAGTCTGTGGGACCTGGACCTGTCCTTAGTGCATGAGCTGGCTGTTTGGAACCTTGGGTTTACACAGGGACACTTTGCTCAGTCTGGAAGGGGGGGGACAGGATCTACCTGTATTGAATCCACCAGGTTTAAATGAATCCCCAGGGGAGTCTTGGTCCTGGATGACATGGAAATGGAGCGGTGGGGCTGGAGGGAAGGTGGGTTTGGGGGCGGGAGGGGGAGGACAGGGCAATCCATGGCTGATGTATTAAATTAATACACATAATAATAAAATAAAAAAGAAAAAAAAAGAAATATTTTGAGCATCTCTTTTGATGCTCAGTTTTGTCCCTTTTTTTCTTTGATTAACTCATTTGTATTTTTGTTATAAATTTAAATCAGTATATTGATCTCAAAATGATCAAGAAAACAGCACATGTATTCATCAATTCTGGTGTAGCACAGAAATAATGAAAGTACCTAGAAATAGAATAATAATTACAAGAAAAAAATGGGAGAATATTAATGAAAAAGGATATTCCATCTCACAAATTTTAAAGCTTTTGAATCAGATTATTATTACATAATGTTGTTAAAAATAAATTACATACATTATGTACATAGTCAATATCTAAACAAACATAATTAGTATTTTAAATCAAAATAAGGATCAAGAATTTCATTAAATTTTAGTTGATCAAATACTAATATAAATTGTGAAATATATTTTATTAATGATAACATAGCTTTAGGAGATAAAAGGAAATTTTTTAAATTATAAAGTGTACTTTTGCCAGTTCAATTTTTAAGAAAACTATAATATTTCTGTTTTATAATACCAAAAAATTATGTTGCTCCCTTGGCAAATAGGAATTTCATTTATTCAATGTTAAGCAATTTAATGGAACAAAAATCTTGTAATAAATTCTGTACTAATTCTAGATTGTTTTGCTGTCTGAGAATTCTACCATGATATAAAAAGTGCCCAAAGCCACTCCTGTTATACAAGATTACAAATAATAAAAAGGCCTCCACACATTTTGTGGGAGGTTGAAATCTAGATTTGAACCTGGAAGTTTTTTCTTCCTTTCTTCCTTTATCCTAGCTCCCCTTCTCCCCTTCTTCCTTCCTTCCTCCCTCTCTTCCCACTTTGAGCCCTCCTCACCACATTTTTGTTAAGATTAGACAAAATAAAAGAATCCTCATCTTTTATTCTTGTATCTGGTCCTATTTGAAGATGTGTAGCATTTTCTCCCATGAACTGTCATCTCTTATGACAACAAAAATATTCTTCTATATAAAATATTACTAGCAAATGTATACATCAGTAATAAAGGCATGTATTACCATTATCAACTGTCATTTCCTTGGTTTAAAAAATATATACTGTGGTTTTCTCTGACCGAAGTCACAGGAGTCTTGTTTCCAGCATCACTATCACAATCATGGGAGTAACAGTACACCACAAGTTCATCACAGCTGCAACACCAGGAGTCTGCGTCATTTTAATGCTTTATCTCTGTAGCACCTGTATCCTACTATTGACCTATATGCAGCAGGTTATTCTAGTGCCCTTAAGGTTTGAATATATAATGTTCCCCATAGGCTCATGCATTAGGGGGCTGCTTTATCATCTGATGTGTTTGGGGGGGATTTATTGGATCCCAAGGATTCTGACATCTTCAATAGATTAATCCCTTACTGGGTTCATTATATGGTGGTTTTATTAGAAGGTATTAGAAAATGGGAAGTGGGCCTGGTCAGACTAAGTAGATCATTGGGGGCAGCTTTTGAAGAATATCTTATTTCTACACTCTAGATACCACTGTTATTGACAGCTGTGAAAGGATTAGTTTTGATCTACTCTCTTGCTCTCTCAATCCCAAGGCTTTACCTAACCACAGGCCACATCAATGAGACCAAGAAGAAACCTAAAATAAGCCTTTCTCACTTCAAAAATATTTCAGATATTTGTTGTAGCAATGAAGGCTGACTGAACACAAATGTGAGTATCACTGGGCACAGGTGTTAGGGAAAGGTTAATTTTATGTTCATTACACATCAAAAATGTATGTTTATAAATCCATAAATGGAATTGAAACAAAGAACTCACTCAGTGTGGTATATTCAAGTCAAAGGGAATACCAAAGGTGAGAGAATCACCTGACAAGATACACCACCAGTAGATTACATGAGAGGAAGATGCATCAAAATCACAAGAGTAATATAATTCATAACAGAGACAGTTTTACAAGTGAATATAACATAGGACATGAAGGAAATAAATTTTATGTAAAGAAAATAAAAATATATCCATTACAAACAACCTATCTGTTTCCTCAACTCAATTCTCCAAACTTCACTTCCTCTTCTCAAAAGTTCTTGTTTTAATTCCCTTTGGAATTATATAATGCTTACAGGATTACTTATATTCTTCCTCATCTCATCTACTTCATTTCTGACTGTTAAAAATCATGTGTTGAAATGTAGCTCAATTAATAAATTCTTTTCTAAAGTGAAAAAAGGGAAGAGAGATCAAAATTAGGAATAGCAAAAATAAGCACAACCACATTTATTGAAGCTGAAACCACTTTTAGAATTATTAAAATAATATAAAGTTTCAAATTGTTTGCTATTGAGAGAGGGTCTCATATATCCCAAGCTGGCTTTAAATTTGCTATGAAGCTGAAGATGACCTAGGAATTCAAACCCTCCTGTTTCTACGTCCCAATGCAGTGTTGTCAATCAAACTTGCTATGAAGCTGAAGATGACCTAGGAATTCTAACCCTCCTGTTTCTACGTCCCAATGCAGTGTTGTCAATCAAACACAGACCTTTCTGGAAGCTAGTCAGGCACTCTACTGACTGGGCTATCTGCTCAGCAGAGGACGAAGTTTATAAATATCTGTTAAACATTTTTGCTAATCAATTATGTTAAGTAAAGAATGAGATTTTCTGTTTTCAAAAGTACCAGTTCAGAATCCTAAAATGCTTTCTACAGTGCAATAAAGAAAATTCCATTCTTGTTCATATCTTGTGTTGACACCTAAATGCTATGAATAGACCACTTTGGGAAAAAAAGGCAAACAAATTTGAATACACTTTGTTATTTGGAAAACTATGGGAAAATTTAAAAATATCTGACCTCTTATTTGATAACTAAGTATAATAAAATCAGTTAACAAAACTGATTTCCTTCAGGGTGAATTGGTACTATATATCAGTAATCACAGACCTGTGGGAGGTAGAAACAGGAATATAAGGAATGCAAGGTTATCCTTTGCTACTTAGTGAATTTAGGGCCAACCTGAACTACATGAGACTTTGTCTCTAGAAAACACAGCAAAACAGCAATAACAAATGAAGCTCTGTTTTGAAAAGCATTGGCACATACATTCTTTAAAGTATTTAAAAATGGCATTAATATGAAAAATAATAGCTTATATTTACACTGGCAAAACTAATGACATGAACAATGATTGGTAAGATATCCTGCTAAGTGATTAAAGATGTTTGCAATATTTAATGACTAATAGTTGCTAAAAGCAATATGGTGCAACCCAATAACATCAGAAAAGATATACAGAGTAATGAAGAATTAAACAAGCAGTGTCTAGTAGGTCCAATTCAGTGTAATAAATTGTGCTTAAGAAAAATGCTAGGATTCATTTTTTTTAATAATTTTCAAATTTTAGCCAAAAAAAAACCTCTAAAGTAATAAAATGTTTCTAAAGTACTCATTAGAGTATTAATCTCCTAGGACAGTGATCACAGGATGAAAATTAGAACTAATCACAATTTTCTATTAGTTGTGGGTACTTCAAGAGTGATTTAATAATAGGCAGTTAGGGCCAGTTGATTATCACTAGTAAGAATCAGCCCCTGCTATTGCACTGCTGTGTCTGTATTAAGAACAAAAAATTAGGAGTTCATCTCACATCCACTTGCTCTAGCATAAATGTGTACCCCCCTCTAGACTCTCAACAATAACACAACAATAATTTGTCTGTGTTTACCAAAGAATAAAATTACATGGCCATAATTTTCATTTAAATATAAACAGCCCAATCTACAAAGTAAATACTAATTGCACAGTGTTACTGAGATAAGTAGAAAGAAAATTCTCACTGTCACAGGCTATAAGTAATCTGGCTATTAAATTTGATTTCTTGATTACTCCCATAGATTTTGCCAAGCTTTGAAAAATGGTTGGATTCCATATATGAAGGAGAAATTTTTTAAAGATTGAGAGAAAAGCAATTAGCACAGATTGTTTTTAGAACCATGATTCAAGTAATTTGGAAGAGTACAGATAAGGATAGGTCCTGGTTAACAGAATTCTTAAGGCCTGTATTTATGACCAAGAGAACAAGTTTGCATTACTGTCAGCGGGGCCTAATCTTGGCTAATGCTGGAAATGTGATGAGACTGTTAAATGAATAATATTAGCTATTCAAACTTTCGATCATTTCATTGCTTAATTTAAATAGTATAAGCAGAACATTAGCAACATGTACACCTTCTTAAAACACCGACAGACTCCTGGGTAGTTTGATAATGTTGGTACGTGTCCACTAGAAGCTTTCTACCAAAACGGTGACTGCACTCTCACTTCTCTCCCTCACTGACTGAATCTCTCAACATGCTGTCATAAAGTGACAGTTTTCACAAAAGTCATGACCCAACCTGATGAAAGAGCAAATATCCAGCCACCATCTTCAATGATGTTGAAGATCTATTAATACTCTCATTATGTGAATTAAATTATCAAACAATGTGATTTTCCATTTTCCCCAAAATTTACTCATTATTCCAATTTTAGTCATTTATTCTTTGTTCTCCTACCTAAAGAAATACCAGTCTCTGTTTTCACAATGCAAGATGCTGGTTCCAGATGTGATTTTCAAATAGCCACCAAATATGCAACTTGTTCTTTTTCTTCTTTTTATCCCCCCAAAATAAAGTTTCTCTATGTAGCCCTGGCTCTCCTGAAATTCTGTGTAGACCAGAATAGGCTCAAACTCACAGAGATCCACCTGCCTCTGTCTCCAAAGTGCTGGTATTAAAGGAATGCACCACAACTGCCTAGCTAAATAGGCAATTGTTTTTTGAACTGAGGATCGAACCCAGGGCCTTGTGCTTGCTAGGCAAGCGCTCTACCACTGAGCTAATATGCAACTTTTAAACGCTAAATTTATATTAAAATCTTTCCAGCAAAGAAAACTGAAGGTACTAATGATTTCATGGGCAAAATTTAACAATCAGAAAAAAGTTTAATCATAGTCTTGCAAAACCGAAAATAAGGATCATTTCTCTACCATTCATCTAGGTTTGTCATTGGTTGGACCACAAAAACCAAAACAAAACAGTTTTAGAAAAAGATTAAGCTACAAAATAATGACACATATGAATACAGTTATAAAAACCTTGGTTAAATAACATCAAACAGTGCCTGGAAATAGATAAAAACATAATATGTAAGTAGAGAGTGGACTTTATTCTGGGAATGTAAGCCTGGTTTCAACACTGAAAATTAATGAATGTAATGTACCATATCAAAAGACCAAGGGTGAAAAAACACATTTAATGAGGTAAATAAGGTTTAGAAAACACTGATATCATTCATTAAAACAACAGACACAGGAAATGATGACTACTGGGTAACTCCCTCAACCTAATTAACACTGTTTGTGAAAAATCTGAATTTAGCATCAGGTATAAATTCAAGGGATAAGTATTTTCCCCTAGAGTTATGAACAGGCCAAGAATGTGTTCTCTTGATGCTCTTATTCAGTATTATACTAGATAATCTCTCTCTCTCTCTGTCTCTCTCTCTCTCTCTCTCTCTCTCTCTCTCTCTCTCTCTCTCTGTGTGTGTGTGTGTGTGTGTGTGTGTGTGTGTGTGTGTACATCATATACACATTCTCAACATTGAAAGATATAAAGGAAGAATTAAATACATACAAGTATATATAGTCTCATAGTTGAAAAATGTAACATGTAAGTTCTTTGCAGATTAATACTTTTCTAGAATTTGACATACAAAAAGGCAAAATAATTGAAACAATTTAAAACATTTTAAAGACAAGGAATAGGATTGAATATGAATGCTGTAGAATGGTAATCCTGTACTTAATCTAGTATGCTCAAGGTTTTGGGTTCAATTTCCCTCACCAAAAAATAAAAATAGAAGACAATCTCAGTGTTTAATCAATGAGTATAGGAAGACAAAATAAAATCAAGAAAAGAATAAACAAAAGGAGATGAAATTTGCAAGGATACATCTTCACTAATTTTAAAAAATATAGTGGCTCATTGCTTTTTGTGCCTAATTTTAAGCGCTCTCTCTCTCTCTCTCTCTCTCTCTCTCTCTCTCTCTCTCTCTGTGTGTGGTGTGTGTGTGTGTGTGTGTGTGTGTGTGTAAAACCAAATTATAGAAATTGTTTTACAAAACAGTATAGCTTTAACTTGGGCTTGAAGAAGAAGCATTGATCTGAAAACTATTCACGAAAACCAATATTACAAAATGTATTTAATTCCCAAAGACAAAACCATCTCATTGGTCTCCTTTGGCTTGAGCCATTTTCTGTGGAACTCTAGCTGGGAGACAGCATGAATTAATCTATTTGAGGTAAAATGATAGGTATCAGTAGCATTCCTATATAAATGTGTGATTATGAAGAATCATATACACACAAAATGTTAACTACATGAGGTGTTGGATATGTTAATGAGCTTGATTACAGTAATCACTTTATAGTGTATATGCCTATCAAATCATCTCTGTATGTTTTAAGTATTTAAAATTTTAATGTCTAAATTATACCTTAAAGCAGAAATAACATGGAATAAAAACATCCCAAATAACAGAAACAAAGCTTACTTCTGATATGTTTGTCATATTTAATTTTTTTTTTCTTTTTTGGTATGTTTTCCCCGTTTAGGGTATGTGAAAATAGTTTTACTGTTTTGAAAAGCTTCATGTATAAATTTCCTATACTGCTACCAATATGATAATATTTATATACAATCCTACCAATATGGTAATATTTAGCTTTATTAACTCATTATTCTTCATATTATAATTATTATTCTTTCTCACCTAGTTTATTGGCTCTCAAATTTTAGTGTGCATTGTAATCACCTATAGTGCTTTCTCAAAAACAGACACTGACATTCCACTCCCAGTGTTTGTGGTTTAGCATGTAATGGAGTGATTGCTGCTAGTCTCTGAACACGTTCTGAGGATGACTGCTGGAGTACAATACTTGTGTCTTTGTCACCAGAAGATCTGTGTGGGGATGGTGAACAAGCTCAGTATCTTCTTACCTGAGTTTTAACACACTTACAAGCAAGAACAAAAATTAACAAATTTTTGTATCCAAGAGTGACTGGATAATGTAATCTCTTTTAAAGTACAGCACAGTCTATGAGTATATTACTAAAAGATGGTGTATTAAAATAGTTTACCCTTCTACATCTACTTTTATTTATGTGTATGCTTGTGTACACAGGTAGAAAAGGGTATCCCTATGGCAGGGGATAAAGACAGTTGTGAACTATACATTGTAAAGGTGGAGAACTGAACTTGAGTCCTCTTCAAGAGCAGCAAGTGAATTTAACTCCTTAACACATTTCCCAAGTCTCCTTTTGTGTTATTCAGGGGGCTATGGACTCCACTTTGGGTGTTTGCAAAGATATATATTATAAATTTTTTAGAATCATAATATTGTGAGAAAGTCATGGTACTTTGGGAGCAATGATGGCTGATTTTTATTGGGCTCACTGAGATGATTCTGTTCTCATTTAAGACTCTTACTCCTCCCAAGAGAGAAGTACTTAGCCCCATGTGATTAACAAAGGAGAAAGCATAGGTAGATAATGGCACAGTTTCGTTCAAAGCTAGAGTGTCTTCAAAAGGAAAACACAAATCATTTCAGTACTCTTGATAGGTCCCTTAATATTCAAAACTGTAACAAAATTAAAATAAACATGTTTCTGTGAAGTGGGAACTATAGATGCACCATGTAAGGAACACGGAGCTCTTCAGTGCTGAAGTAGCTAGCATGGCCAATTTTTTGTTTTGTATGATATCCACGAACTTAAAACCAACAGTTATGGTATGATCTGCTCTTACATAAACAGCATTATGATTTATATAGTTCTTATCATGTATTTTCAACACAGGAGACATTAATATTTTCCCATTTATTTCAACCAATAAGACAGTAAGTAGAGTTACAAATTCACCCAATCCAAATAATCAGTTTTCTATATATTACTGACATCTTTTCAGCTCAGTAAGAGGACAGACTTTGGAATTCGCATTTTCTAAAATATATGACCATAAACATATAACCTTTTTCTGGCCCACAACTCCAGCAGAAGCAGTCTGCTCGACCAGATCCCACCCAGACCACCAGAAGTCCAGTCCCCAACTCTGGTGTAGACCCTCTACCCAAACACAGACCACTTCGACCAGAGTACCAGAGAGAAAATAGAAACAAAGGAACAAAACACATATCCAACACAGACAAACACAAAAGTTGGCACCTAGTCCTATAATTACCCCAGATCCAGATGCCTAGATGCCAGTGCTAGAACACAACTAACAACAGCCAGGGCAATATGTCACCACCAGATCCCAGCTATGCTGCTTCAGCAAGTCCTGAGCTGTCACTCTCTACATATTGTCTGCCTGTGAGGGGATCTCTATGTTTGGTTCAGCGTTATTTTTAAGGCACTGGAATGGCTTCTCAAACTAAGAAATAAAACTATTCTTTTTGCTGTTAGTTCCTGAAAACTGTGTAACTAGAATATCTTGTTATTCACTGTTTCTGCTTCTGGGTACCTGGGAGATATCATTCTTGTGTAGGTTTAGGGTACGATAGTGATGATCATTAGGGAGAAAATTAGCATCTGCCAGCATCAATTATGGTATAATAATGTCGCTAATGCCATGAACATTGATTGGTACATACAATATGACCAATATTTCAATCATTAATTTAGGTATCACATGTAATCCTCATGGTAACTTTGATGATATACCAAAAGTAAGTGAGAGAGTTTGGTGTCAAGTGAAAGTCACTTTCTGGGGTTGGTGAATGCATAAGACAGGACATGAACTCAGGTCTGCAGGGACCATAGTCATCCATTTTTTTCTCACAAAGTGTACCATCTACAACATCCCAGGCAGGAGTATATTTTAAACAGACATATGGCTATCTAAAACCAGGAAGGATAGAAGCTAGAACCAGGGTCAGCAGAATATTAGGAAGTATGGAAAACATCAAGTATCATAATACAAAGAAAGTTAGGAATTTAGAGAAATTCAGCAAAATATATAAAGTAGAAATAAGAACATTTTATATGAACATTGTGAATATAGTTAAATCTCATATTACTTTCTTTGAAATGTAAGTCATATTTTTTGTTCAAAATATTTCTAGATTCCTAACTTTTACAAATAAAAAGATACATAAAAAATAGCTCTTAATGAGTTTCCTGAGGTTTTTGATTTACCAAATACATTTTGTGCTCCAACTACTAAGTTAACCTGGAGTTCATCCACAATGGATACATTTACATCATAATGTGTGAACCTATGAAATGATGAAGAGGGAGCAGAAAAATTGTAAGAGCCAGAATGCAAGGGAGTCCACTGTGGAAGTCTTTCCTAGAAATGGCTGCATAACAAAGACCAGAACAATGGCAATATCAATGGACATATTAAAACAGAAGAAAGAAAATTTTGTGGGATCCCACCTCTAGACAAAGAATTATAGGCAATTAATGACTGATGGAAAAAATCAATTAGCCTTCCCCAAGAATGAAACCCGCATTGATTGTCCAATGCAGAGTGGACAGCCTTGAAATTATATACATACAACTAACAAAAGATGAATGTAGCCGGGCAGTGGTGACACACGCCTTTAATCCCAGCACTCGGGAGGCAGAGGCAGGCAGATCTCTGTGAGTTTGAGGCCAGCCTGGTCTCCAAAGCAAGTTCCAGGAAAGGCGCAAAGCTACACAGAGAAACCCTGTCTCGAAAAAACAGAAAACAAACAAACAAAAAAACAAAAAAACAAAAAAACCCAAAAATACAAAAGATGAATGTAGCAGACTGTGTTAATATATTTATATGTTTTTTCATACACATTTATACATATATAAATATTTGTGTGTATAATAATGATAATGAAATAGACTTAAATCTTGAGAGTGTATAGGGAACATGGGAGGGTTTGAAGGGAACATAACTGGGTAGAAATAGAGAGAGGGGAATGTGGAAAGCAATGTAACTATTTCAACTAAAAACATTTAAAAAAGAAATTGTGTGTGTGTGTGTGTGTGTGTGTGTGTGTGTGTGTGATGTGTCCATCCATAAATCCATAATTTGGTTGTGGTAATCATGCTATGAGCATGTAAACCACTATCAAGTATATTTTGAGGATATACAATCTTTGTCAATGAAATATTTATAATTTAAAATAGATGGCTAGATTTTACATAAAATGAGTATGTGAAGTATTTTTAAAGAACTATAATGGACATGGTCTAAATCAACAGAGAACTGATCTAGTTTCTAAATTGTTCATTGTAATGCATAATAATGAATGAGTAGAGGAAGATTTATGCCATATCTTAGTGTATAAGCTGCTAGGCTAAAACCAAGTTCTCAGCATGAAATATATAGCTTTTTCCAACATTTCTAGTATCTTCGTATTCATTTATATAAAGAAAAATACCACTCTTTTCCCCTTTGATGTTGTTCTAAAAATATCCTAGTCAAGAGATTTTATGTTATCCAAAGGTGGTGTTTTGGAAAAATAATATCAAAGCTACAAAACACATGTTTTCCTTTAAATTGAAGGCATCTTAGGTGACATATGATAGGATAATATCTGCAAGAATCTTCCACAGACTAATGAATTTTTTTTGTCCTTTTTCCTTGATACTTCCCACTAATGGACCCCCCAAAAACACTTTAATCATATGCAAAGACATAATTTATTTGTTTTCAAAGGGACTAAGATCACTAATTACCTAATTTTTAGATATAAATTCTATTGCTTTATTTTTTTATTTTTGTGGGTGGCTCAGATGTTAAGAGCACTTGCTCTTCTTGTGGACCTGTTTGGTTCCCAGCATGCATGTGAGGTATTTCACAACTGTCTCTAATTCTTGTTCCAAGGGAACTGATGCCTCTGACCTCCTCAGACACCTGCATTCAGATGAACATATCCCAACACCAACACACAACTACACATAATTTATAAAATTCTAAATCCATTGTGTATGTTCTTTGATAGACTTTTCTCATGAATATTTAAATTCATAAGCCGTTCTGAGGTTAAAGTGAAGGAAGAAATGCAAGTAGGCTCTTGGTGAAACAGTCCTGAAGCCTGTGTCCAAATGATGTCTAAATGGTAGAGTCATAAAACACACTACAGTAAGTTAGGAACACAGAATGAATTTCAATCATGGGGTTTAGGGTACAAGTAGAGACAAAATTTTAATGAAAAGTAACTCACAATCCCTTTCATTCACAACAGAAATGATGCAATGAGTTAAGAATATGAAGTTCACAGCCAGTTTGTTTTCACCCACCCTCTTCCCTGGACCACTCATTTGCTTTCCCACCCTTTGAAGAAGAAATACTCAGTCATTTATATCAAGGATCACCCTTATGGAACTTGTTCTGTCTACCTATCATATACCTTCTTATAAATACACACTTAATTTATTTCTCAATAACTATCAGCAAGTTGTGCCTTCTCATTCCCGGTCTATCTCATCTATGTCTACTTTATATAAAAAGAGAATATACCCTGATATTTTCAGTAACTCACTATTATGTCATCTTCTTAATTGCTATATTTTTAATATATATTTTTTAATATTCTTTCTGGGATCCATATCATTCCATGGCTCCCAAACTCCTCAGTCCTTATACTTCTAGAGTATCTCAAAATTAGTACTATATATAAGTGCCCAGTCCTGTATGGCACTTCTTGAGAGCTATTAATAAATAAAATTTAAGTTTTGCATTTATTTTATATTTAAGTCAGTTATTTTATAGATTGACAATACATAACTTTATACTTAATCAGTTAATAATTGAGAATTATTATTGAATTACAAGCAAGAGAATAATATGCAATATACTGTCCTTTCCTGATATAGGATTCTTTATAGCTTATGGATAGATGCTACAAGTCTCATTGTGAACCTATAAATTTATGTAGATCTAAATGTCCCTTATGGCATAACCAATGACATCAAGTCCAACTGAATGATAACTATCACTTTTCTTATTCATCAGGTGCATGCAGAAGTGGGGCACTATAGCCACAGCACAGTGGACTGTGTTAATTGACCAAGCTGTTGGGAATTCTGTGAGCTGTCAAGGAAACAATGGTAGCTTGTCATCAGTCATGGCTGCCTTTCTATCCCAGCAATGTCCAGATTATAGCAATTCTCAAATTCCATCGTATAAATATCTCAACCAGATGGTTGATTTAACATTGCTAATGTGAAATCATGAAATGAGCATAGATAGGATTGACTTTCTGTCAGCTCTTCTGTCAAAGTTTAATGTTTGGAAGTAAAGCACTGTCCTTATGTTAGTAAACTAGGTATGGATTTGCATTGGCTGTTTTATTATCTTGTCTTTTGTTATGAGCCTGGAATGTTTCTTGGAAAATATTTGAAAATTAACATCCATGACTATGTTAATATTTAAGTTGCTAGACCACAAAGGAGACTTATTAGTTTAGAATCAGTTTGACTTGAATGGACTTGTACCTGAGTTCAGTTGTAGCTTTTTATTGAATTTCTTCCAATGCTCTTACATGAGCAGCTTCCATTCTAGGTATTGGAAGTGTCATATGTGTTTAAAATTCACAGAACTGCAACAGTTTGGATTCCATGTAACCTTTACTGGATCCTTTTTGTTAGGCTAAAACTATGATTTTAATAATGTCTAAATACAATTACTAGAAAAATGATTTATTGTAAACATTTTCAAGTACAATAATAATATTTAAATTTTTAACATAAATTTATTTATTTATTTATTTTACATCCTGGCCAGGGTTTCCCCTCCCTCATCTACCCCCAGTCCATCTCCCCAATCCCCACTCTGTTCCCACTCCTCCTCCTTTTCTTAGGAAAGGACAAGTCTCCGCTGAGTATCAACAAAACAAGGCATATCAAGTTGCAAGAAGACTAATCACCTTCTCATGTATTAAGGCTTGGCCAGATGACCCAGTATGAGGAGTAGGGTTCCAAAATATTGGCTTCTTTTTGTTCATGTGACAAAATGCCTGAGAGAAGCAATTTAGAAGAAAGGAAAATTAATCTTTTTACCCCTAATTTTAGAGGTTTCATATGAAGGTTGGCATACCCTATTGCTTTAGTCTTAAGGCAAGATATTATGGCCTTGAAGATGTATGTTGAACAAGGAAGCCCACCTCAGCATGGTCAGGAAGCAGAGAGACTGAAAGAAAACACAGAGGCTAAGATTGTAGCCCTGATGACAGCCCCTCAGTGGCTATACTTGCTTCCTTGAACTAGGACCCAATTCTTCATATTGTCATCAAATTATAGACCAACTGATGATTTTCCCCATTGATCAGATTAGAGCTCTCACTCCCCAAAAGCTCTAAATCTAAACATACTGCCCTAAGTAACAGTTTTTAAAAATTAATTTTAAAATTTTAAATATTTTTAATGTTTATTGATTTTGTTCTTTGACAATCTCATACATGCAGAAAGTGCATTCTGATTTTTGTACTCTCCTATCCTCTCCAGCCTCCTTCTCACTGTTATTGAGCCCATTCTGCCCTATAATTCCCTCTCAAACATTCTTTTAGACCAACTGAGTTAAAGCAGTATCTTCTGTGTGACCACTGGTTCAGGACTGCCCATTGGAACTTGGGCTCCTCAATGGGTACACAACTGAAGAATATACAATGATTGAATTTCAGCCTCAAAGAGACATTTAAATTTTTCCTGTAAGGATCAGGGATAATTATAGAAGAGAGGACATAAAGAATATGAGATCTAGAAGATAGTATGAAGAGTTGTGAAACGTCAATGTCATTTCATTGTGACACAGCCAATCCATTCATAACTTCTCAATAGCTTCAGCATACATAATAAGTGTGGATTAGACTGGGTTTATCAATAGTAGATCATAGGTCTGAGAGAAGCCCAAGGAGTCTTATTTTTCTCTATTAGACCAATTTTTTAGCACCAAAACTTTAAGAAGAATATAGTATATCAAAATTTCAATATACCTCACTAGTAACAACCAAAGCAGGGCAGAGACCTGAGCTCACTTCCCTATTAACTTTTTCATGGTTCAGTAAGCATCAGTGTCAACTCTCGTAATAGATGCAGTGTAATACCCATGTTAAGAGAAGTGGTGCAAGGAGAACAATGCCTGTGAGTCACAAGAACTACTGAGTCTGCTATTCTAAAACATAAAGGATCTGGATGCACTAGAAGGGAGTGAGAAGATGGGTACCATTTGAAGGAAACATAGTGTATATATTTAATTTTCCTCACAAATTATATATTTAAACCTTACCCCCAGTGCAATGGTGTTATGAAACAGTATCTTTGGGATGCAATTGAAGCTAGCTGAGGTCACGAGAGTTGGGACATTAAGATTGCTGCTGCCTATAAGCTAATAGAAAAGGCTGCTGATAAAATAGACCTTGTTGTCATGTATATCACTGGACATCCCAGCTCCATTTCTATTAGACTAATAGGACACTTGGTCAATGGCATTTTGCTATGCTAGCATGAGCAGCTAGGAAAAAGAGGCTTTACATGAATAGAATATCTATATTGCTTTTGAGTCTGGGGAATACAAAATATACCCAGAGAAGAGGGATATCTGGTGAGCACCCTTGAGGAATAACCTAAAGGAATGGAAAAAAATGTAGTCAGGAAATTCTTCTAAACCAGAGTGATTAGAGCAGATCCAAAGTGGTAGACAGTTAATGACTATGACTCTGACATTTAAAATTTTTTATTTTTATTTATTTTTTATTAATCTATTTATTTTACATCCCAGCCACAGCCTTCCCCCTTCTCCCCCTGTTCCCATCCCCCAATCCACTCCTTTTCCATCTCCATCCAGGAAAGGGCATGTCTCCCATGAGTATAAATAAAACATGGTATATCAAATTGCATTAAGATTAAGTACCTCCCCATGAATTAAGGCTGGGCAAGGTGACTCAGTATGAGGAGTAGGGTCCCAAAAGCCAGTAAAAGACTTGGAGACAGTCCCTGTTCGCCCTGTTAAGAATCCCAGAAGAGGACCAAGCTACATAACTGTAACATATGCCTAGTGCCTAGGTCTTATATTTTTTAAGCTTGAAGAAGCTTGGTTGACTTTTCCAATATAATGCAGTGAGATATTCCATGAGACTAAAATTCCAGGAATATCAGTAGTCTTTCAATGTACAGGTACTGAGATCTCACACTTTAGAGCTGATGCAAGGTCAGGGTCCCAACATGCCAGTTTATGAAACATCAGTTACTATCATTTCATCTCTCTCCTAGCTAGATGCTTGAGATTTTTGTTTTTTTTTTTTAATAACCTCTACAAAGATATATTAGAAATTCCTTAGCAGATGGGGTAAGTACTTAAATTTCCCTCAAGGTTTAAGAAAACAAAATTTTATAGTTTCATTTATTATAGAATAAATATAACTTTTATGAAGAATTGTGGTGGTATTGTGTTCCCTGAAATATTGTGTACCCCAATAAACTTATCTGGGGTCAGAGATAGAACAGCCACAACATTAAACATAGAGGATAGGCAGTGGTAGCACAGGCCTTTAACCCTAGCATTCCAGAGGCAGAAATCCACCTGTTCAAGGATACAGCCTGGCATGGTGACTCATGCCTTTAATCCCAGAAAGCAAGCCTTTAATCCCAGGGAGTGATGGTAGAATGTAGAAAGGTATATAAGGCATGAAGACAAGAAACAAGAAACATTTAGCTCGTTAAGCATTTGGCTGGTTAAGCTTTTTGGCTTTGGAACATCATTCAGCTGAGATCATTCTGAATGAGGACTGAGAGGCTTCCAGTCTGAACAAACAGGGTCAGCTGAGGAACTGGTGAGGTGAGGTTGCTGTGGCTTGTTCTGCTTCTCTGATCTTCCAGCATTCACCCCAATAACTGGCCTTAGGTTGGATTTTATTAACAAGACCTTCTAAGAGTCATGCTACAAAGAATGAAGAATAAAAGGATATTCTATCCATATAAATTAAAATTAAGGGAAAATAGAATAGACTGGCTTCTTGCAGCCTCATTGAAGAGTCAGTGAAAATCTTGTCCCAGTTGCCTTCAATGCAGATTTTCCCATAGCTAGCTACCTTCATTTTCTCTGTTTGTTCCCTAACTCAAACCACCCAACTAACATAATATGGAGACATGATGTATATTTTCAAAGATGCTAATAACGCATGGAAAGTAATAAGTAACCATATATCCAGACATACACATGCTGTACCTGCCATTGATTTGCTATGTTTACTAAGCCATTAACAAAAAGGAACACCGATCTGCTTGGACAAAGAGAGCAACTGAGAGCCTTACTCTTTCCTCTCCTATTTATACATTTTTTTGGTCCCAAGAAGCCTGAGCAGGAAAGACATTGGCGGGAAAACAATGACCCTACAGAATACAAATACCATCAATAACACAGAACAGAATTGTGTGGGCTAGTTTTTAACAGTGGACACAGGTTAGAGTCATTTTGGAAAAGGAAAACACAATTGAGGAAATTCCCCCACCAGATTGGCCTGTGGGCAGCTAAGAGACATATTCTTGATTAATGATTATTGTGGATGTGCCCATTCCACAGACTGTCAAACTGAGTAGGTAATCCTGGATGCTACAGAAAAGCAGGCTGAGAAAGCCATTAAGAACAAGCCAGTAAGCAGCCTTCCTCTATGGTCTCTGCATCAATTCCTGCTTTCAGGTTCATGTCTTGCATTCCTGCCCTGACTTACTAATTGATGGGCTACAAACTGTAAAATGAAATAAACCCTTCCTCTCCAAGTTTCTTTTGGCAATGGTGTTTTAGTACAGAAATAAAAACCTTAACTAAGGCAAGAATCAAGAAACAAATGAAGATAAATAAAGATACAAGAGGCAGAAAGTCAAAGAGCAAAAAAATCATATGTAAACTATAGATGTTATTTCAATTTGAAACTTTTATATATGTTGTGGTAGATTTAGTATTTACTAATAAGAATTCTATGCTGACTTTAAAATTATTCCTGAGAGACACAAACAGCTATTAAATAAAATTCAATGTCTAGATTTTGTTTTATTTTTCATTTGACAAATATGAGTAAAACCATACGCTCAAACAAAAAGTTAGCACTGCCGCAGGCACTGTGATCTGAAGATGGTACACCAAATATTGAATTCTACAATGTGTAAGACCCATGTTCCAGAACAGACTAAAGACAATTCTAGATTGTAGATAGCAGGAATTGGGAGACAAAATGGATTTCTGTAAATGATACTACATCAAAGTGAGGTACAAAATAAACAATAAATAAATGAACACACAGGACACTGATTCTGCTTTCACTCAGTTTAGCATCCTTCTAAAATAGACTTTATACATTTTAAAATGTTTTCTTCAGATGATACTTAAAATAATTCCAGATTATAGGACTTTGGTTTATGATGAAACTAGAATTTGCAGATAGAATACCTATTCTATTAGTTGTCTCTTCCATTGGCTTGCAGGCAGTAGTTGTCATGAGGACTCCAAGCTGCCAAAAAGGCTGTCCTTAAATTTGAGGAATTATTTGATATTAGAAAATGGATTGTCAATTTATAATATACATGAGATAGAAAGCCATAAAATGTTAAATAATATGAATCTTTCTCTGTCAGTTAATTTACATCTTTCCATACAAAAACTATAATAAAATTTTAGTTTACCTATAAATATTTTGTGGTTAATATATTGAATTCCTACTTAGAAAAAAAGACTTCTAATAGGAATTGAGTATAAATCAACTATGTTCAAAAGGAAGAAATGCTATTATCAATTTATCAGATCATTTTCTTCATATTTAGAATTTTATTTCAGTGTATCTTAAATAATAAATCACAGAAACAAATATTTTTTCACAGGGGAAATAAATATCAAAAGGCATAGAGACCACTACAGTAATTTCCCTTAATGATTTAGACTTCAGTGTCAAATACTTACATAGTTTATATGAAAGTAAACAAATATGCATTTGGTATGACTGAACTGGCATTTTTCCAATGGATAATTTTCTTTAAAAGCTTGCTCAAAATATATTATAAAAGCTGTGGTAAGCCCCTATTATTGCGATGCTTTTCATCCATGTTTCTGAAAGGCACTTCCACTTCCTGACATTTTTCTGTCTAAGGATTTTATAATTTTATGATAGTTTAATTTACTACATTTTATATATGTAAAAATTTATATTATCTGTACTGATAATATTAACATACATAACTGTTAAATTTTGAGATATAATGTCTATTTTCTACAATTAAAATTTTTATTATTGATTTTTGTTATGAAAAATCAAATGCATAGGGATATAAAATAAAATATGGACAAATTTATTTTGATTAGCATTAAATGACTAACATACTACAACATCAAGTTGATAAGAATCTTTTCTTATTATGAAGCAGCTACATGGTAAATACTTTTTTATATTCTTGTTGCATATTTTAATGTATAATGTGATTTGATATACATGGGCACTGCAAAATTAATTATTGCAGTTTGATTTATTTTCCTATTTTAACCTGCTCTATCTCATGTAATAAGAGTCTTTGAAGTACCCATTTAGATATGTAGGGTTCCAACCACACAATGCAAAATTCACTGTCTCACTATAATTAGGATCAATG
Organism: Onychomys torridus; assembly: GCF_903995425.1. Lineage (NCBI taxonomy): Eukaryota > Metazoa > Chordata > Mammalia > Rodentia > Cricetidae > Onychomys > Onychomys torridus. The sequence continues at coordinate 77,610,176 of NC_050455.1, forward strand.
TCATGAGTGAACACATTTTATTTTATAAATAAAAGTTTCAAACAAAATGACACCTCCCAAATTTTTCATTTTTGCCCCCACTTGAAATCAGGTTACATGGCATACACTGACATCAGTACTCCAAAGGACCTTCAGGTTGTTGACAAGTACTCAAACCCAGCACTTGTCTGGCAGAGGAAGTTTTCAAGTCTTCCATCTGTTCTCCACATCACCTAGCTCTTTGCACTCAGGCAGGACCATCTCATGAGTAGTCATCATCAACATGATGTGTCACCTTCAGCACCTTAGGTAGAAATACCCATGTGATAGGATTTAAGTAGGCATATGTTTCTAATGGAATGCTTTTTATCCCACAGGACTTTGATTAACTTGGCTCCAAATAGCCTTACAGAGCAGAGCTTCTCACAATCCTGAGATATTTATATTGCATGTTTGCTCAAAATATTCAAATAGAGATAAAGCTCTCCTTTCAGATCATTTGATTCTTTAGATGTATTTTGACAGTGTAAGAAATGGACTGATAATCAGACATCTACTTGGAAGATATTTTCAAGCATTTGACTGAACTAATTATTTACATAGCCATTCATGTCCTTCTGAACTGTTTCAAATATTGTCTTTCAGACAAAAAGATACATGTTAAACCAAAGGTGGATAATAGATGCTGGATATATGATAGGTTTATGATAGATAGAGATAAACAAATATAATCATTCATTTCAATGAGGGATTTTGACATAAGCAATGTTGAAAACTCATTAATTGACAAACATTGATTTACTCATTGTAAATTCATACATATAATTCATACATACAATATTCATAAGTATTGAATAATTTTTCAAACATGGAAGATGGCCATAAAACATTTGATATAAATCAATGAGTGATAGATACTGTTTGTGTGTCAGTCTTAAGCTTTTTCTGATCATTTAACTCTACGGGTAAAGAAAAGTATATTTGAGACTATTTATTAACATAATTTGAAATATATTATTATAATTGTTTTTCTTTCATTGTTGAGAAGGAAAGTGAGGGGCAGATAATATAATGGATCATGTTATAAGTCTAGGGCACTGCACTTGATTTAAATTTTCTGTGGAATCAGTTTATTTAGTCTCTTAAATCCAATCATAAAGATGTTTCTACTGCGAGAGGATCACCAGTCTCTACCTGAGAAAAGCAGAGGATAAGCCAACCAACAGTCAATCAGGCCTGGCTTTATTTTTCCAAAGGGCTTTTGTAATGAAAATCAAACCAAAGGGGTAAGTCTGTCCCACACATAGATTTTGAAAGGTATGTCTCTGGATGCTGGTGCCTAATGAGGATATTAGATGACAGGTGGTCTGATGCCCTCTGTGCTCTGAGTTAAACATCACCTAAAGAGCAATGCCTCTCCCACTACTATAGATTCCCTCCCACTTTTTCTTTCTCATCTCCTACTTGTTAAGAAGCTTTATAAAGTACATTAAATGGATTAGTCAATATAACTTATATAGGAAGCTCTTTTAAAACAACATCAGATTGAGCAAGCTAAAACTAGTTTGTCTAGTTGCTACAAAGACTCTTAGTGTGTATTCTCACTATTTGCCTGAGGTCACCATTGATTAGGATCTGATGAATGTCATTGTGGGACCATGGGTTGAATGAAGTATTGCTTCCAGGATTGCAAGGTACATCCCCTGAAGTCCAGTAAATGGTATAATATGAAATATAATTGATACTCTTTTGTTAATTGTTTATTTGTATATTTACTGACTAACTTTCATTGTTTTTCCCTCATCTGGTGTAAATATGCACAGAGGACGGCCAATGTGTCATTGTAAAAGTACTTCCCAGGGTCTGTATCATGAGAAGGCTATGTATGATGTGCATGTGGAGGAGAAACACGTTATGTAATCATTGTTCTGGCTGGAGTTACAGTGCAGGAGGGCTGCAAGTTCAATATAGATGAGTAAATATACATTTATTAAATGTCTTTAAATAGAAACACACTCAAAATTAGTGCATATATTGATGTGTTGATGAGAATATTACTTCAGGCTTGTTGAACCTGGCTCTGTGTCTCCCTAAGCAATGGTTCAATAGTAGTGAATGGCAAGGCTTAAGGTCCTTCTAAATTTTAAAATATTAGTTCTTTAATTCATTGAACAAACTTGAAATGCAAAAACTGAAAATGTCTGAAAGTATTTTTGGAATATATTATAAAAGAAAAATGACTTCTAAATTTAGGCTTTCTTCCTACTACCAAAAATAAATCATCTAGGCTTCACTATGCATACTTACAAAGCTGAGACATTTATTTTAAATTCCTTCTATAAATGAAAATTTTAGTTACTTAAAACTAGAGAGGCTTGGAACTACTGAAAGAATGAAAATGATATATCAAACATTGATCAATGTGTTAAAAGTTATCAGTTTCAGCTATGCTAAAATTTTACAAATATAGTGAGAGTTTACCTTAGCATTTGAGGTAGTTGCTTAAGACTTCTTATTTACAAATCATGAAAATAACAGTTGACTTTGTATTAGTAAAACACACAACAGCTAGGAGTAGGATCTCTCAACCTATTGGCTCCTGATAAAGCAGGGAAAACAGACTTATTAGGGGACTGATCATGCTTGTTAATTTGAAAACTAAAAGTTGGAAATTGAAATTAATTTAGGATACAGACTAATGGAGATGAAAATGATTCATTAAAAGAAAACAATTAATTGAAATAAATCTCATTCTATAAATATGAAGAAAACCTGAAGATTGGAGCCTTTTCAAGACTGTTCTTATCTAAATTTTGTCATTACAAGGCACAGTGAAACCTACTTACAGTTTCATGAAAGTACTGTTTTACTAAAAGAAATGTCCCCTTTCAAAGTTCCTACTGCAATCTAGAGGAGAGAGCTTCTTGAGGTTCACATGGCAACTGCAATCTCTGGGGAAAAGGATTGCAGTTCTGCAAGGGATCAGAAAAAAAGGGTGACAAGAAGGGGCTTGATCACAAGAAATATTCAGAATGATGTCTATGGTGTCCAACACCATGGAAAGAAGTATGTGAGGACCAGTTCTCCTAGAGAGCCTTATACAGCTTACATGAAGAGAGACTTACAAGATTCTGTTTTGTAATGAGAATGAGTGTACTAAACAGAGGGCCTCAGGACTCCTGAATTGCATTATGTCAATAAAGCAAAGTAATCAGTGAGAAGACATTCAGGTTGTCCATGTTTCTTAGGAAATTCTTTGGTTTCAATGATAAAAGTTCATCTTCTAGAATAATATTTTTTTCAAATATATCAGAAATATACATGTACAAAAAACCCTAAAATTTCTAAAACATGCTCTTTTGTGTTATTATAAATCATTAATTTTTTTGTCATTTTCAATTTTCCTCACAAATTCCCATATCAGCAATGGGCAGTCTGTAGCCAAAAGAGTCTATTTCTTCATCATATATGGCACTGTTCTAACTCCTGGGGCATGAACATAAATGAATATAATTTGGCTTTAGTTATCTCCTATAAAATGCTCTGTTCAAATCATAATGTTCTATTCTGCTTAGAGCAAATGGACACAACCATATCTCTCTGATGATTTTTTGTGAGGAAGCAAGTCAAATGCCAGATGTGGTGCAGCACATCTGCAAAATCCTAGAACTAAGGAGGTGGAAACAGAAGGAGCAGACATTTTGACTGCATTTGAAGTTGGAGGTTAGTCTTGGGGTCATAAGATCTTGTCACATAAAACAAAACCAAAAATAATAACAAAAGAAAGGAAGGAAGGATAAAAAAGGTTGGTTTAGCATATGTTAAAATCCTCATTTACTGTTTGATCAAAGTATTACTTCCTCTCCATTTAAAAATGAATTACCAGGAATGGAAATGGGAAGGGACTTGGCATTTTCTTCCTTCTCTTTTGAATACATGGTGAGTGAAGACACTTGATAGTTTAGACTGGAAGCTTAATAATTCCAGCCATGCCTCATTCTTTTGCTGCTGAATTTCAGGAGAAATTTCAAGGTAAGAGGACGATTCTTCTCACTTTGACATTTTGAAAGTAGAGGAATTATGATTTTCTATACTCAACCATCAGAGGGCAAGGTTTGAGATCTTCACAGCATCAGTGGTTCTCAAAATTTCTCATGTTGCAAACATTTAATACAGTTCCTTGTGTTGTGGTGACCTCCAACTATAAAATTATTTCATTCCTACTTCATAACTGTAATTCTGTACTGTAGTGAATAGTAATGCAAATACCTGATATGCAAAATAACTAATATATGACCTAAAGGGGTCACGACTCAGGGTGAGAACCACTGCTTTAGTCTTTCATGTGCACATGACCTCCTCCCCAGCCATGCTTGATAGTAAAACCTTAAAAAGCTGTTTGTTTGAGCTGTCTGAAAGTCCATGTTCCTGTGGTTCTTCTTTTCCCAGTATAACACATTTTATTTCTGTTAATGTAACAATGCTTTCCAATGAAAATATACTACTAAAGTTATAATTTTTCTAATCACCAAACTTACATATGCAAAAACAAGACATGGCAAGAAACATACAAAATGTATATTTACACATTCCCTGTGATTCTTTCAAGATCACTACTTTCCAGGACATGTGTTGTGACAAAGTCACAGCTCCCTCCTAATACATTTATTGCTATGAGATAATTTCTAGCAGTGCAATATATGGAAGAGTTGTTCTCAAATAGCAATGTGACAACTGATAGATAATTCACAATTTCAACAGATCAAATAATACTAGCTTTACATAGTTTTATGTAAGTTTAGAATATTATATTATTAGAAAGTACATATATATTTCATTTGAATATTTTAGAAATATTTTGGATGTTGCCAAGACCACATGTTTATACAGTAATTTAAACAAATATATGTAACAAATGATATATATGTAAGTTCTTACCATTATTATAGTCTGTTAATAGCTGGTGGCAGTTCTCTCGCCATGTCAAAGCTCAGATAAAGAGGACTTTAGAGATAGCTTAGTAGTTACAAGTGCGTGCTGCTCTTCCCGAGAACCTGACTTCAGTTCCTAGCATCTTCATCAGGTGGCTCCCCTGTAACTCCAGCTACAGTAGATCTGACAATCTCTTCTGGACTCTGTGGGCACCTAATAAATACACATATGTATGCACACATGCACACATGTACACACATCTATACACACAGAGTTGCACACATGTTCTGTCTCTTAAATAAATAATAAATCCCTAAAGGAATAAGTTTTTGAAAACTTCTGGAAGTAAAAAGCAGACAATTCTCCATATGCTTCATTTATTAGCTTAGTCTTAGAAATTATACATGATGAATAATATTTTAAGACACAAAATTCTTTGCTACCCTTAATATCCTTACTAAAATCAGGAACAAGGCAAGGCTGTCCCCTCTCCCCATACTTATTCAATACAGTACTTGAAGTTCTAGCCAGAGCTATAAGACAACATAAGGAGATTAAGGGGATACAAATTGGAAAGGAAGAAGTCAGGCTTTCCCTATTTGCAGATGACACGATAGTTTACATGAGTGACCCCAAAAATGCAACCAAGAAACTGATACAGCTAATAAAAACCTTCAGCAACATAGCAGGATACAAGATCAACTAAAAAAAAAATCAGTAACCCTTCTATATACAATAGACAAACAGGCTGAGATACATCACCATTTACAATAGCCACAAATGATATAAAATACCTTGGGGTTACTCTAACTATGCACGTGATGGAACTACATGACAAGAACTTTAAGACACTGAAAACTGAAAGATCTCCCATGCTCATGGATAGGCAAGATTAACATAGTAAAAATGGCGATCTTACCAAAAGCAATCTACAGATTCAACGCAATCCCCATCAAATTAAAAACACAATTCTTCACAGACCTGGAAAGAATAATACTCAACTTCACATGGAAAAACAAAAAACCCAGGATAGCCAAAAGAATCCTGTACAATAAAACAGCCTGTGGAGGCATCACATTCCCTGACCTCAAGCTCTACTATAGAGCTATCGTAATAAAAACATCTTGGTACTGGCATAAAAGCCAACACGTGGACCAATGGAATCGAATTAAAGACTTTGACATTAACCCACACACCTATGAACATATAATTTTTGACAAAGAAGCCAAAATGTACAATGGAAAACAGGAAGCATCTTCAAAAATGGTGCTGGCATAACTGGATGTCAATGTGTAGAAGGCTGCAAATAGATCCATGTCTGTCACCATGCACAAAACTTAACTCCAAGTGGATCAAAAACCTCAAAATAAATCCAGTTACTCTGAACCTGATAGAAGAGAAAGTAAGAAGTACTCTTGAACGCATTGGCACTGGAGTTCACTTTCTAAATGTAACACCAGTATCACAGACACTGAGAGAAACAATCAATCAGTGGGACCTGTTGAAACTGAGAAGCTTTTGTAGAGCAAATGGTCAAGACAAAGCAACAGCCTACAGAAGGGGAAAAGGTCTTCACCCCATCTGACAGAGGGCTGATATCCAGAATATATAAAGAACTCAAGAAATTAGACATCAAAATGCCCAACAGTCCAATTAAGAAATGGGCTATAGAACTAAACAGAGAATTCTCCACAGAGGAAGTTCAAATGGCTGAAAGACATTTAAGGAATTGCTCAACATCCCTAATTATCCAGGAAATGCAAATCAAAATGACTCTGAGATACCACCTTACACCTGTCAGAATGGCTAAGATCAAAAACACAGAAGACAGCTTATGCTGTAGAGGACGTGAAGCAAGGGGAACTATCCTCCACTGCTGGTGGGAATGCAAGCTTGTACAGCCACTTTGGAAATCAATATGGCGCTTCCTTAGAAAATTGGGAATCCATCTCCCCCAAGACCCAGCTGTAGCACTCTTGGGCATTTACCCAAGGAATGCTCAATCATACCACAAGGGCATTTGCTCAGCTATGTTTGTATCAGCGTTTTTTGTAATAGCCAGAACCTGGAAACAACCTAGATGCCCTTCAACTGAAGAATGGATAAAGAATATATGGTACATATACACAATGGAGTACTACTCAGCAGAGAAAAACAATGACATCATGAGGTTTGCAGGCAAATGGATGGTTCTAGAAAAAATCATCCTGAGTGAGGTAACCCAGACTCAGAAGGACAAACATGGTATGTACTCACTCATAGGAGGATACTAGATGTAAAACAAAGATGACTAGACTGCTACACAACTCCAGGGAGGCTACCTAGAAAACGGGACCCTGGGAAAGACACAGGGATCACCCAATGAGAGAGAAATGGATGAGATTTACCTGAACAACCTGGAGGAGAGTGGGAATAATGAAGGGCAAGATTTTAGGGAAAGCAAGCTTAAGGGAGCAGGAGATCACAGCTGGATCAATATCAGAAAGGGAAAACAAAGAATAACAGACCTTGATAAATGAAGACCACATGAAAACAGGAATAGGCAGAGTGCTGGAGAGGTCCCCAGAAATCCACAATGAAACATCCTCTGTAGACTGCTGGCAATGGTTGAGAGAAAGCCTGATCTGACCTAGTCTGGTGATCAGATGGCTAAACACCCTAACAGTCGTGCTGGAACTCTCTTCCAATAACTGATGGAAGTGGATGCAGAGATCCTCAGCCAGGCCCCAGGTGGAGCTCCAGGTGTCCAACTGTCGAGAAAGTCGAGGGACTGTAAGAGCATGAATTGTTGAATCCAAGATTGCAAAAAGCACAGGGACAAATAGCCAAATGAATGGAAGCACATGAATTATGAACCAATGGCTGTGGAGCCCCCAGCTGGCTCAGGTCCTCTGGGTAAGTGAGACAATTGAATAGCTTGAACTGTTTGGGAGGCATCCAGGCTGTGGGACCAAGACCTATCTTTAGTGCACGAGCTGGCTCTTTGGAACCTTGGGCTTACACAGGAACACTTTACTCAGCCTGGAAGGAGGGGACTGGACCTGCATGTACTGAATCCACCAGATTTAAATGAATCCCCAGGGCAGTCTTTGCCCTGGAGGAGATGGGAATGGAGGGGAGGGGATGGCAGGAAGGTGGAGTGGGGGCGGGAGGGAGGAGGACAAGGGAACCCATGGCTGTTGTGTAAAATTAAAACACAAATATAATAATAATAATAAAAGAAAAGAAAGACACAAAATTCATAAGCTATAACACAAAAACTGAAATTTATCATTAGTTTAAAATTAAGTTATTTTCAGGTAAATCATTACAATCATTCATTTATATTCAGTTTATCATTTTTATTTGACACATAGGAAGGCATTCATCAACAATAATGTCAGTAAATATAATGAAGCACACTATTAGTATATTCTGAAGAATCAAAAGGGTTTTGAATGTGCTAATTTATTAATAACTTTTGAAATTGACCTGCCCCCTCTTGAATTGTATCTAAATTTATTAGTACTTATGATAATTAAATTAAAATTAGGTCACTATTGCACACTCACAAGAGATGAAACAGATGCAAAATAAATGTTTAATTACATTAGTGTCATTCTTCATTCAACATCCTGTGTGAAATCTTAAGCATTTCATTAAGTTATTTTATAAGTGCACATAAGAGTTGTAAATAACATTTTCCCCTCATGAGAAAAGTTATAATTTCATTCTGAGACCACAAATGTCCAAGGTCTATCCTTTTATTCTGAATATGTGCTAAAGTTAATGAAATCATTACATTATCCAGAGATGAATGCTTTAAATGACATAATACTAATGCACGTTAGTAGTTCATTTTTTCTCTAAAGAATTCCCAATCACATCTTTAAATATCTGTAGCACAACAAAAACTGAGGGTAAAATTCTACTTCTTCAGTTCCTGAAACTTAAAATTGTGTGTTGGTGTTTTCCACCTCTCAGGCAGTTCAGTACTGGAGTACTGAAGGCAAGACTTGGAAATATCACAATACCTTATTTCACCTCATCTTGCTAAATGTACTGTATTTCCTAGATTTCATGTGAACTGATGTTATTTCATATTCTTTGTCTGTATACAGAACTCTATATTGATTGTTATTCTTCTGTTTATACTTATTGGAACTCTTTGGGACCATGCTTGCTCACTTGTTAATATCCCTCCTCCTTTGGAGCACCAGGCAGTCCCTGATCATAGAGTTTACATTGTTGGTTTGTAGAGTCACCATTTCCTGAGACTAGATGCCATAGATTCATTTTTCAGTTACAAATTTCCTTGCCTTCTAATATAAACATCACTCAACATACTAAGCTAACAGTCAGTAGTTTACCAAAAATTTAAATAAATATAATAATGAGATAAATATCTAAAATGTCTTACTTTTTAAGTTGAAGTCTGTCCTATATTCTGAATTTTTTTTTGTCACAATTGAAAAACAATAAAAAATTGAAATACCACTTAATACAATTCTCACATCTAAATTTTTTCACAAGGCAGCAAAAAGACATCAGTGAATAACTCATATCATGGAAATAAGGTCTAAAATTCAGTTGATAGTAACACACTGATACAAGTTTCTTAGCTTTGATAGGTCATGTAAGTTGTTAGGCCTAGGTTCTAGTTTTGATGAATGGGATACTATCTGTACAATCTTTGTACCCATTCTGTAAGTACATATCATTGTACTTACTGAATTATGATTTCAATATCATTGTAAACAAATGACACATCATCTTTCTCATTTATAATACCAATACTCTGTCCTGATACAGACAAATAAATTATGTATTTGAAATAAAGTTATGCAGTAAATAAGACAAAACAATAGCCCAGAGAATGGGAAAAGATCTTCATCAACCCCACATATGAGAGGGCTGATCTCCAAAATATATAAAGAAATCAAGAAACTAGACCGCAAAATACCAAATAATCCAATTAAAAATGTACTACAGATCTAAACAGAGAATTCTCAATAGAAGAATCTCTCAAATGGCGGAAAGGAATTGCTCAATATCTTTAGTCATCAGGGAAATGCACATCAAAACAACCCTGTGATATCATCTTACACCTGTCAGAATGATTAAGATCAAAAACACTGATGACAGCTTATGTTGGAGAGGATGTGGAACAAGGAGAACACTCTTCCACTGATAGTGGGAGTGCAAACTTGTACAGCTACTTTGGAAATCAGTGTGGTGATTTCTCAGAAAACTGGGAATCTATCTACTCAAGACACAATGATACCCAATGAATGCTCAAGCATACCACAAAGACATTTGCTCAGCTATGTTCATAGCAGCATTATTTATAATAGCCAGAACCTAGAAACAACCTGGATGCCCCTCAACCAAAGAATGGATAAAGAAAATGTGGTACATATACACAATGAAGTATTACTCAGCTGTGAAAACAATGACATCATGAAATTTGCAGGCAAATCGATGGAACTAGAAAATATCATACTGAGTGAGGTAACCCAGACTTAGAAATATAAATATGGTATGTACTCACTCATAAGTGGATACTAGACGTAAAGCAAATGATAATCAGACCACAACCCACAGCTTCAGAGAAGCTAGGAAACAAGGAGGACCCTAAAAGGGGAGTACAGATCACATTGACATGAGGAAATAAAGGAGATCCCAATGAGTAAACTGGGGATGAGGAGGAGTGCAATAGTGGGTAAGGGATGGGGAATGAGAACATGAGGGAATGGGATCATCAAGTTAAGGGAGGGACAGGGTGGGAGAGCAATGGTAGAGATATCTTGATAGTGGGAGACATTATGGGGTAAGAGAGAAACCTAGTGCTAGGAAATTCTTAGGAATCTACAAGAATGACCCCAGTTTAGACTACTAGCAACAACGGAGAGAGTGCCTGAACTGGCCTACCCCAGTAATCAGATTGGTGAATACTGTAACTGTCATCATAGAGCCTTCATCCAGTAACTGATAGAATTAGATGGAGAGATCCAGAACCATGTACCAGGCCGAGTTCTGAGAGTTCAGTTGAAGAGAGTGAAGAGAGGTTACATGAGCAAGGGGGGGGGGTCAAGATTATGATGGGGAAATGTACAGAGACAACTGAACCAACCTCAAGGGAACTCACAAACTTTAGATCAACAGCTGTGGAACCTGCATGGGACTGGACTAGACACTGCACACAGGACAATTGTGTAGCTGGGTCTGTTTGAGGGGCCCCTGGCAGCATGATCAGGATCTATCCCTGGTGCATGAGATGTCTTTCTGAATCTCATTACTTATGGTTGGACACCTTGCTCACTCTTGATGCAGGGCAGAGGGGCTTGGTCCTGCCTCAACTGAATGTACCAGGCTTAGCTGTACCCCCATGGGAGAACTTACTCTGTTAGAGGAGGGGGTGAAGGGGAGGGGGGGGGGGTCAGAGTGGGAGGGATGAGGGATGAGAGAGAGATCTGTGATTAGTATGTAAAATAAATTTAAAAATAACAGAAAATAGAAAATAAAGAAATAAAGTGATGGTAACACTATTTATATGAATATATAATAATAGAGTTCTGCAATGGTAAACAATAAATCTGTCTCCCAAAATGATAAAAATGAGGGAATTGTAATTAGAGAACTAGAATATTTTTATTTTCTCATGTTTTATGTATATAAATGAAAGAGATATTTCAAAATGATTGTTTTCCAATAATGTTCTAAGAAAAAGAAGAATAAGCAAGAAAAGGAAGAGATGGAAGTGGAGGAGGAAAGTTCATGAGGGAAGCAAGTTAACAGGGATCAGATTAGAAATGGAAGCCTCAGAATAAGCATAAAAGGAAATTCATGACTAATACAGTATGCCAACCAAATGTCCCGCACTAAAATGAGACTGTTAGTCTGACTTTTAAATTATACAAGAAATAGAGCTAAATATAGTGTCTCCAAATCACATAGACACTGAAAGATAATTCTTTTCTTCCAATGAGTTCATGGAGACTTGGACATACACACACACACACACACACACACACACACACACACACACACACACACCTCTATACTTTGGAAATTATAGATTACTTTATACATGTGATTAGAATTTGAGGTAGTTTTCTATACTTTTAACTAAAGGAACAGTTTCACTTTTCATTTGCTAATACAAATGATTCATTTTTACTTGCCTTCACTATTGACAAATCTATTTCCAGACTTAGCATAAATGAAATGAAGTCTAAAGTCAAGCCTGATGACTCCCACTGAAATTCTAGTCCCCTGGAAGATCAAGTAGGAGGATTGCTGAGAGTCTTAAGCCACCCTGAAATATGTAATGAGTTTAAAGCCAGCCATAACTACATGTGAGATTATGTTGGAAAACAATTAAGGCTGAAGTAGTACTCCTTTTCATTAGTCTTTAAAGTCTCAAGCAGCAAAAACTTAGGAAGAATGGGGACATGGTTTATGGTTAAATTCATACTAAGGAGTAAGGTTACCATCTTGTCTGTTTAGATGATAAATGGACATTGGTCTCAAAAAGTTGTCAGTTTTTAAAATGTTTTCTTTGAAATTGCTATGCTGTCATATTACCTCTAATATAAACTAGAAATTGGGTCAACTTTTAATTTGGATTACCTTCTTCCAAATATGTTTGATTCTATGCTTAAATATAAAGCAAGGGGCTGGAAAGATGGCACATCCATTAAGAGCCCTTTATAACCTTAAGAGCCTCAGATTAGTTCCCAGCACCCATATCAGGCCACTAACAACTGCCTGTAACTCTAGCCCCAGGAGATGTATTCTGGTTTTCACAGGTACTCAGATACATATTGTAGACACACAAATACATACATGCAAAAAATTATTTAAAAACAACCTTCAATATAAAGCAAGTAATAAAGTTTTAGAAGAACTGAGTTAGACATCTTAGTTATTTAATCTCTCAGAACAATCAAATCTCAATATTTTTGAATAACTGAAGGACACTGCTAGACAAATCCTTGCTTTAAGGTTTCCATAGCTAGGCAATGATAGAGAAAGAGACATATAAGATAAACATACTCATTCTCATCCAAATGAAAATTCAGAACCACTAAAACCACAAAATTTTTAAAACATCTGCTTGTGTGTTCCTGTTCTGTAACACCATACCCTCAAGGAAAAAGAAGTATCTAAATAACCCCACAACCAGTGCTTCTGACACTGAATGAATCTATGAAGCTTCCTTCCAGGCCTGAAAGTTTATACACTTTTAGTACCTATGAAAGTGTATAAAGTTGTTCTGAAATTTATTTGAACTTCGAAGATATATTTCTAACAGTTATCATCATCACTGTATTTGCTTTATGCACCTGAGAATAATAATAGATACCCCTCAATATATCAAATCACCATTAACACTGCTACTTGAATGCTACAACTAATTTATTTATGAGGGGGATGTTAACAGAATTTACAGATTAGGACTTCATTTTAAGTGCATATGAACCAAGTTGTTACATGATATTTTCTTCATTCATAAATTTAAGGATTGTGCTCCATTTCCCCAGCCCTTCTGGATGCTTCTTGCTGCTCTCTAGCCTACTTTGTCCTGGATGCTGCCTTTTTTAGGGATTTTATCACAAGATTTCTGGCATCTGCCTTTCTCTTCCCCCAGTGCTTTGGTTATAGATATACATCACCATATCTAGCTTTAATAGTGAGTACTCAGATTCAGGTTCTCATGTTTGTGCAGCAAGAACAACATCCAATGAACCCCACACACATCCAGCCAAATCTTTTTAATCCCACACAGAGAAGACTGGGAAAATCCTTATGAGAGGACACAGAAAAATATCAAGGAGAATACTGAGTAGGACAGTGAAGGATTACTCATTCTTTTCCAAAGAGAAATGTATCACTTGTTCTGTGATACATTTTCTTTTTTCTTCTCTTTATTTTAGACATTTAATGTCAAAAGAATTGTTCTTAATAGGGCCCAGGCTGGTTCAGTCTACAGCACACAGGCTATTATTCCTCTACACCAGCTTCCTGCTCCTTTCTCTCTTGATGCATTACAAGTGTTGGGTTGATTTAAACCTAAATGAATCCCCAGGCGAGTCTTGGCCCTGGAGGAGATGGGAATGGAGGGGAGGGATGGGGGGAAGTTGGGGGTGGGGGCGGGAGGGGGGAGGACAGGGGAACCCATGGCTGATGTGTAAAATTAAAACACAAATAAAATATATATATATTAAAGAAGTGTTGGGTTGACTCCATTTTCTCCAGCAGCTGTAAAACAAATGGTGTTTCTTTCCCATAGTTGCCCAAAAAGGGCAATGAGAATTTAATCTCTCTTATCTGTAGTAATTTTTAATTGGGAATGCTTAGTGGTCACAATATATAAAATCTGCATTTTAAAGCAAAAATACTTGTTCTTTGTTATCTCATTATGGAAAAATGACTAAATTCTAAGTAGGAATTCATAAACAGGGTGAGAGTGTTTTCATAGCGTCTAGTCATAATGCTGATTCTCTTCTGTGCCCTTGGTAGCTACTTTTACTTTTGATAAGATCAATATTTTTATTTTTTCCAACTTTCCCTTGAAAACTAAGATTCCAATATTATCTTTTCTCAAACACAATTTTATTATCTTCTCAGGTGGCTAAATAGATGATATGTTATTTTTTTCTTTATACCAAAGTATATTAGAGTAGCGAGGTGTACAATTGTGTTGAAATTATGATTGTTTTCACTTTAGGGAACATGACTGTATTAATTATATAAATTAAAGAATGCCATTTTTACCAATCAAATTGTGTTTTTTAAGTTTTATTGTACAATAAAAGACAAACACAAAATACTATCAGCACCATGAAAAACATAAGGAAATGTTAGCAGTTGTCTTTGAAGAGATGAGAAAAGGTATGAGAATCTTTGGATAAAAACAGACCACTAGAAAAATAAGTTAATAAATTGTATTTGAAATTTGTTGGTTTTTATATAAGTGCTCTTAAAGTGATTATTTGCCTGCCTTTTGGCCAGACATTTTGATTGAGGTCAAATGAAAAGAAAAAAAAAAAAGAAACGTTTATTTGGAGAAATAATTTGATTGCATGTGTAGGTACATGTGTGAGTGTGTGTGTATGGGGGATATGTGTGTGTACAAGTGCATGTGTCTGTGTATATACATATATTGTATGTGTTTAAGTGTGTGTATGCATGTGTGTATAGGGTGTTTATGTGTGTAGGGGCTTCAAATTTCTTTAATGGAGTATTGTGAAAGAAGAAGAAGAAAAAATATGTACTAAAAACAGTTGAATTGTCTTCCTTGTGGGACTAAGAATGTGTTAGTGGTCATCCTCAGTCACTCAGGAAAGTGAGGGGAGGAGCCCACCTGTATTAACATTTGACTTAAAAAACAAGTGGAAATCCAAGGCATGTACAAACAAGGATGCTTTAGGTAGCATAGTTGTCCATTGATACTTTAGATCCAGAGGCACATATATTATATGACATGGGTGTTATCTAAGGAGAGAAATTCCCTGGAAATGTCCTAAAATTTGCAGGACTCGAGAAAGCAGCAACACAGCAGGAGAGATGGAGTACAGTTCTGTGGTGTACAGCACTGAACTGGCTGCATGCTCAAAAAATAGGGTAGATACCTCTCTTGTTATGTCCATTGAACCTCAGTAGAAAGACATAACTCTTGTAGTTTTCCAACCCTGACTTCTGACTTTTCCTAACTAAGAAGAGGAATGATCGCTTAGGTTACAATTTTGTTAGATGGTAAAAAGGGACAAAGCAAGGGCATTTTTTAAATTAGTTTTTTGCTTGTATATTTTGATTTCTCTTGTTTTGTTTTGTTTGTGTGTGGGGGGGAGGGTGTTTTTATTACTTACATAAATAGTGTTGGCTACAGAAAATGTAGGCAAAATATGTGTCCAGAATCTCTGATGAATCATAAATATAAGGTAGCATAATATTAGTAATATTAATAATTTTTCCACAACCAATAACAAATAGTAAATTTCAGTTGCCAAAATGGTGTCAGCCTGGCCATAGGAAACCAGATTACTTGAAAGTTGCAATGTAATATATGGTAAAATAATTATTCTTTTAAAGTACAGGAAAGTTTCATTAGAGGACTTGAAAGCTTCTGCATAGTTCCCACTCAGCCAAGAACTACTGTGCATTTGAACAAAAGACAGTTTTCATTAAGTTAAAGGTTTGTCATATATATCCATCCTGTCAATACTCAGTGACAGGAGCTTTCTCTTAAGATGTAATATTTCAAAATCTTCAATGGTCTCCAAGATCCTTTTCTGGAATATTCCTAAAATACCACACCATGAAGGCTGAATGCTTTATAAAAAAATTACAAATCACATAAAGATAATTTCCTTCTAAAAGCTGGCCAGTATCTTCTTAGAAACCCTGAGATAAAATCTCAGTATCATGCCCAAGCCTTGTAAAGCCATGCCCAGCGTCCTTTTTTGCATGCTAGCATACTGCACTCACTTCCTGCCATACTGACTTAATATTTGTTCCTCAAACACAGTGAGGCTATTCTCTGAGCTCAGTGTCCTTCCCTCTTCCATGTTTGGTCTGCCATCTGTAAGCTGCAGATGTTCTCTCCATGTGCACTACTGTGCTCCCTGCCTGATCACTTGATTACAGGTTACTTGAAAGTTGCAATGCATACTTTCCAATGCACACAAAAGCCCCCTCCCAATGTCATTGCATCACATCTTCAATCTTTATGTAGGATTTATCTCTATCTACTTCTTTCTTGATGGCCTGTGCACTTAATTTATGCCCTGCTCCAATCCTATCACTAAAGTCAAAGTTAACCATTATTAATTAAATGAACAAAATGTTTTTATGCTTTGACTTTTAGTCTTTGATGGCATTATTTCTAATCAATTTATGTAATAGACCATAGGTGACATGTATATTCAAGTAAAGACAAAAAATTCCCTCCCTACAAAATTTCTAATCATCTTTTCCTATCTTGCAAAAGAAACACAAACAAGAAAAGATTGTATTCATGATGGAGTATTATTTTAACTGAAAGAAAGGTTATAAGAGATTACTTGAACTTATTTAAATTTCATTATCAAATAATTATATTAAGAATTCAAATAAATTTGCTTTAAGAAATTACCAGCACTTAGATTATACTAGACAGTAATAAATATTTACTTATAGTCAGTTTTGTTTCTCTATTTTATCATTTTTGTATCAAAATTTTCTCTTTCCTATTATTTTCCTCAGCATAAATAATATCAAGCCCATTAGCTTCCTAGATAAACCTGTGTGAATTTCAATAATATCATTTGCCTCTAATCAACTACAGAAGACATCATCTGTTAATGGACTGTATCCAGCCCTGTCTTATCCTAATATCTAAGTAACTGCCAATCCAAATTGATCTTGCTCCAAAGTGTCACAAGAACCTCTTTTGATTTAAACTATTAATTATTGAAGTTCCCATTTTCATCTAGTGATGTATTTTTCTAAAAGTCTCCAAGCTGTTTTCTGTACACTCTATATTCTCTCTGCACTGATGTATCTTACAGTTTCAATTAAAACTTTGAGAGCTACAACTACTAACACAATATACTTTATTTAAATTTAAAACCTAAGCTGGTGCTAGATCTTACTTTATATCACATTTAATATGAAGCTTTTGGAGCTGGAGAGATGGCTCAGAGGCTTAGAGCACTAGTTGTTCTTCCAGAGGTCCTGAGTTCAATTCCCAGCAACCACATGGTGACTCACAACCATCTGTAATGAGATCTGCCTCCCTCTTCTGTCCTGAAGGGATACATGCAAGCAGAATATTGTATACATCATAAATAAATAAATCTTAAAAAAAAAGAATATGAAGCTTTCAGAACTCTTAGTTTCTATTTCTGCTTTCTGTAACATCTCAGCTTCTCAGATCTCTGACACTAAGATATCAATTACTGATAGAAGCAGAGGGTACTTATGACTTGATTTCAAGTACACACTCCTCAGGCACATGGGTGCTGCCCAATGCACTATACAAGACCTGGCTGGCAATGGGACTTATTGTTGGTGTTATTAATGTCTATACATTAACATAGTCTTAAATTCCAAATGTTTTGAATCCTAATTATAGGAATATTTCATGGAAAATCTGCTTTGCTACATGCTTCATTGAGAAATACAGAAATATTTACAATATACAAGAAGGTAATTTCACTTAAATGAGAAATGTCAAATTGACAATAGGATATAATGGCAACTGTGGATATGCTGTGAGATATGAAATGACACAGGAATGCTGATATTCATTATGGAGGATAAACAATGAATTAACAATTAGTAGTCCAGTAAAAATCAAAGGGAATTTCTTTTCTGTTTGAAAATGTAATAGCTTTAATGTTGGCCCATGGTATAATGCTTTTGAGAGCTGCAGGATGTGTGTCTATGTCACCCTTAACAGTACAAAGCAGTAAAGTCTCCCATCAAACTCTCCATATTTTCCTTTGGCAAAGATGTTAGCACCACCTCTAACACTAATATCAAGGATCAATATCAAAAGTAACTTTTAAGGTGGTTTAGAGGAATAGTCAACAAAGTTGATACATGGAAATACAGGTTTTCTTCAAGTTTTGGATGACTCTTGGTGTTTGATAGTCTGGTATTATAGAATTTTCCCCTAAAAAGTATCAGCTTTTTCATTTATTGGACAATATGAATTTATCTGTTGCCATCTAGACCAACTTAACTAAGCATGCTAAAATTTATTTTGTACCATTATGAGAGATATAAATTATGAGAAATATAAAATGGCCTAATATGGACTAGGGAAGTGAAGCTTTCATTCCTGAGTGATTTTGAAGTGGTGCCTAAATGTGCTCTTCTTTTAAGATAGACTTAATTTCCTAGAAGCTGAAACAACTCATAGTCCTATTCAAAACCACTTCTTGACTAGTTTTTGCTGACATTTTATTTATGTTAAATCTCCATTCCAAACAACCCAGCCTATTGCCAAGGCTATTGGTCACTCTTCACAAGCTGTTGGTAAGACCCTATTGCTGAAGACAACACCTACATAACTCATTGAATATGGAGAGGCCAGAATCATATATCTAACTAAAGCCTTCACTCCCCATAATTAGTTTATTGCCCATGAAGGTATTTGGTACACTACCAGAGGAGAAAGGTAACCATCAACCCAGCTACAAACCTTCAATCTCCAGTGTTGACCTTCCTGAAATATATTGCTGGTGCAACAGTGGTACAAACACTGTGGGAGTAACCAAACACTATCTGATTTGATTTAAGATCCACTCTATGAGATGGAACTGTGTGGTGATATTTTATTTGTGCTGAAATGTGATATTTTATTTGTATGTTAATAAAGTTGCCTGCTCTCTCACATAGCCATAAACAGAAGTCAGGTGGTAGTAACTCTTAATCGATCACATGGCAAGAAGAGTCTCTGTGTGGTCAAGGACACAGCCACGCATGGTGACACGAGCCTTTAACCCCAGTACCAACAATAGAGACCTAGAGATCTGTATAAACAGGCAGTAATGGATAAGTCATGAGCTGGGCTTAGAGACAGTGAGAAGGCAGAACAGAAAGGCAATAAAAGCACAGGTCAGAGGGAAGAAACTCTCTCTCTCTGTGGAAGCTATGGCGAGATGGTAAGCTAAGGCTAGCTGTGGCTATTTGCTCTAATCTCTTTGGCTATTTCTTCTGTATTTGGCTCTGTGTTTCTTATTTAATAAGACTGTTTAGAAACTCATTTACAGAACTGATGTCTGGCATTTCTTGGGAGGCCAAGAACATAAGACTGGGAAAACCAAATACTACTGTTCTACTAAAGGAATGTAGCAACAAAATGACTTCTATTGACAGTCTACTATATTCTTAGTTCAGTGTCTTCCTCAGTCACCATAAGAAAAGCTTCCTCCTACAATACAGGGAACAAATACAGAGTCCCACAACTAAACAATGTGCAGAGTAAGACCTTGAAAAACCCAGTTCTAAATGGGATATCTTCATCAAACCCCTCCCATTGGGGCTGTGGAGACCCTGCAGAAGAGGCATAAGATTATAAGAGATAGAGGGACTAGAGGCCACCAAGAAAACAAAACCTTCTAGACACAACAGGACTGACACATATGGACTTAGAGACTGTGGCAGCATGCACAGGGCATGTGCACATCTAAAAGGTAGGGTCCAGTGCTAAGAGATGAAGTAGACATACATTCCCATTCCTAACCCAGAAGCTATCTCCAGTTGATAACTACTAGCAAAGGAAAAACATGAGTTTTCTCACTGGGCAAACAAACCATATTTAAGAGCAGGTCCCATGCCCAGCTGTAGATGGACGATGCCACATGAACTCAATGGAATTTTTGAGGTAAGTTTTGTCTGTTTTTTGGGTTTTTTTTTTGTCTCCTAAGGCTTTGTCCAGGCATTTTTTAAATCATTTTTTGCCTATATTATTATGGTTTCTAATATTATGTCTTTATGGAATTTCTGTGCATGCAAATATGTATGTATCTCCATTTATGTTTCTTATTTTTCTTTAGCTCATTTTTCTGTTTGTTTTTTTATGCAGGTTTCTATGTTTTTACCTTATCTTTTTTCATTTTACCTTTTTCCCTTAAAAAAAAAGTCTTTTTCTTTTTTTAAATTATTTTTACATATCAGCAATGGGTTCCCCTGTCCTCCCCAATCCCGCCCCCGCCCCTGCCTTCTCCCCAACTCCCCCCCTATTCCCATCTCCTCCAGAGCAAGGACTCCCCTGGGAGGGATAGCTCAGCCTTTAAAGGCTAGGCTCACAACCAAAAATGTCTTTTTCTAATGAAAGAGAGCAAGAAAGGGTGTGAATTTGAGTGGCTAGGTAAATGGGGATGGTCTTGGAGAAGCCAGAAAGAAGGGAAACCATAATCAGAATATACTTTATAAGGAATCATGTGCTTTAAATTTTAAAAACCTCACAACAAAAACTTTGTAGTTTATTGTTACCATCCAATTTTATCTGATAAAAGGGTACTAGAATTGTCAAAATTATAAGAACTGTTATAAATTTACTTATGATAGTTCCATCACAAAACATGAAATAATAAATTTTACTTCTCTGATGGGAAAGAAGCTATAATACTATCAACTTCCAGTGTTCTTTGTTTTATAGTTCAGGAAAATGAAAGTATGCCGTCTCCAGGATAGAAATCAATAACACCACAAAAACACAAAAATTGTGAAATGGGAATTCTGTGTATATATTTACACTATCTTTTCCCCATAATTGGATTCAAGAAATCTTTGATTTCAAGAACATGAAACTGAATTGGATGTGCTGAAGTTTAGCTTATAGTGCTAATAAAAGTGTTTAATAAACAATTAAGTTAGACAGACATGCTATAAAGAAAAATAAATTATTCAAATCATAGTTAATTAGTAGTCCAACTGCCAACGTTTACTTACCTAATAAGTTCTCCATTTAATTGCACGTAATAATGTTGTAAGTCTTAGTACTCTGTAGTTTTCATTATTCTGTGATTCAGACAGGGTTCATAATTAGCTCCAATTAGAAAGATTTTATTGATAAATATAAAATATTCATCCAAGGAATTGTGCCTACAGAATTGTGTCAATTCCTTTCTATCAGTGTTGAGGTATTCAAAACCCATAATTAAATATCACTCTTCCAGGAGACAAAGGGTGAAAGAATAACATTGCTACTTATGCATTCTCTTCCTTCCATTATCTAATATAAGTCTCGGCTAGATAATCACACTGCTGTCACCAGACTGTCAACACATCTGAAGAGTAAGATTCTGGCAGTGTTCACAACAGGTCCTTCCCAAACCAACAGAAAAGTGGGCTGTGATAATTGAGACAGAAAAAATAAACAGATACCTCCATTGACATGCACATCTTGTTTATAGTCTCTTTAAAAAAAGCTTTTAACTTAAAAGGTTTTGAGAGAAACATCAATCCCGCATCAGGATATATGACAAATTACAGGAATTCATATTGATTAGATGATTTCTTTTAGAAGTAAGTCTGTTATTAGGAAAACATATTTATGAAAACAACATGCATGCTGTTAGGTTATTATCCTCATTAAGTGTGTTACAATTTGCAATTATGCTGAAAGCCCAGGAAAAGCTGTGCATTAGAAAATTGACACTGCTATATGTATCCCATATTTTTATTCTTTTAGGTTATAGATTATGAATGATAGAAACACAGAACGAAGCAGTTTTTGTAACAAAGTATTGATAATGTCTAAAGTAAATACTTACCAGCAGAAATTGTAATGATTTATGTTTAAATGTTATTTGATATCAGTAAGATGCTAGCAACCCTCTTTACAAAAACTGATATACTGATATAATATCAATATAAGAGGTCACAACTGGAACTAATTCACACACACACACACACACACACACACACACACACACACACATACACAGATATTCTCAATAACATACCACCAGCACACATACATTCTTACAAAGCACATACAAGCCTAAACACATAAAATTATAACACATAAGTACATTCACTCTAATATGCAATCACCTCCATATAAAATCAATGATGCACATAGATACATAGACAAACATAAAGACATACACATTCATACCCACTCGAGCATGGGCTCCACCAAACATTCATAGACATACCTAAGCACAAGTATAGATTCACAGATGAACATACCAAGAAACAAACAAAGGCAAATACACAGATATATATGCACATAAAATATACAGATACAATAATCCTTAAATATTATGCACATGTATATATAGGCATTCATGTGCAGGCACACAGAGTCAGTGAAAGACAAAAATATACAATGAAACAGACACACAGAGGCAACGACAGAATTATACACAATGACATAAAAATACACAGACATATGCACACAGCTCCATCCTTGTACATGTATACAAAGACACATACAAAGAACTACAAGACCACAGGCAACGAAAGGTTACTTATCTGTAGGAGCTACAAACTGGAAAATATTTTATGGATTTATTTCTCAAGTGTCTAATTCAGTAATACATGATCTTAAATGTTCAGTGAGTAATGAGAACTTTAGTGTTTTAAATACCTGGAAACATGTTTAAGAGAAACAAGGAAGAGAGGACAGAGAGTCCAAAAGTAAAATACAACAAGATGAACTTCCTTGCTCATATGTTCTAGGTACAATGAAGAAATCTTAGGAGCATATGTGGACTATCACTTGTGGGAATGGTTCTATTGGCTTTAGTGTCAGGCTACCCCAGATTGCTGTGTTAAAATCTTAATTTTTATGGCTTTGGTATATGAAGGTTGAGCTTCTGGACAATAATTAGGCAAAGAAAGTGGAATTCAAAATTTGGGGTTGATGTGCTATGGAACAATCTTTGTTACTGTAAATATGTATTACTATCATTGGTTAATAATGAGCTGACTGGCCTATAACTGGGTAGGAAAAGTTTGGGCAGGAGAGCCAGACTAGAAAGATGCTGGGTAGAAGGGCAGAGTCTTGTGAGTTACTAACCAGACACAGAGGAAGCAGGATGTGTACAAAATGAGATAACAAACCATAAGCCATGTGGCAAAAGTAGGTTAATATAAATGGGTTAATTTAAATTTTAAGAGTTGGCTAGCAACAAGCCTGAGCTATTGGCCAAGCCTTTATAATTAATATTGAGTCTTCAATTCAGTTATTTGAGAACTTGCAGGTCAGGGAAGCCTAGGAAAGACTCCTTTCCCCATATGAGCATAAAACTACAAAGACAATCAATGAATCAAGAAGAAAGCCTTTACCAGAGCAGAATCTACTGGTGCCATGAATTTGATTCTCAGTTTCTAGAACTCTGATAAATAAATTTGTGCTGTTTATAAACCTCAAGACTATCACTTATTATAGAAGTCCAAATGAACAAGGACATTGGTTAAATGTATCCCACAGTTCTTGGTCTTTTCCCACATTTTAAGCAAAAGTTTTATAGAGTCACCAGCAAAGGTAATGGACGGCAGGCCAAGCAACTTTGTCAGGCTGTTCCCTCCTGGCTCAAAGAATTTAAAAAGCAGGATGATCCTTAATGGCTGTGGTTACTTGGAGATTGAATTAAAATAATTGCTCAAATTCCCAAGAGAAGCCACCTTTGTAATTCTTAAGCACTATTAATCTGAATTTGCTGAATCTTGCAAAGATTTGAGTTTTGTAATCTTCTGGCAGAAGGATTAATGAATTCATGCTGTATACAAATGGTTTTCAAAAATATTTTAAGATCAGAGTTATTTACTGAAGTTTTTAATACAAATGAAGACAAAAAACATAGTGCAAATAGGACTTTTTAAAAAATCATTTTAAAGAATATGCTAAATAAATACAGCTTCAAATACTCATGACATTTAGAATTTTTAGTAACAAAATTAAAAGAAGCAATAACATAATAAAAATATTCATGGAAAGCTGATGTCTGAGAATACATTTTATAAATACTCATATGCTGTGGATATCACTCTGTATAAATAAAATGCTGATTGGCCAGTAGCCAGGCAGGAAGTAAAGGTGGGACAAGCAAAGAAGAGGATTGTGGGAGGTAGAAGGCTGAGGAGAAGACGCTGCCAGCTGCCACCAGGAGAAGCAACATGTAAAGACACCAGTAAGCCACAAGCCACGTGGCAAAGTATAGATTAATAGAAATGGGCTGAATATAAGAGTAAGTGCTAGACAATGGTAGGTCTGAGCTAATGGCCAAGCAGTTTAAATAATATAAATGTCTGTGTGTTTATTTTACAAGTGGGTTGTTGGACTAACAGGGCTTGGTGGCACCTAGAGAGAAGCTCTCCAACTACACTCATAGCCTTCTCAGCCCAAAGAGAAGTTTAAGAATACACACACACACACACACACACACACACACACAACACACACACACACACACACACACACACACACACACACACACACACACACACACACACATCTATGCAGGAAACCAAATAGCTCATCATTTAGTAAGTGACTAGTGAATGATTTCTACTTAATAGAATTTATTGTAGATTTAGAGCATACACATTTAAGAAAATGTGAAGAGTACTTGCTTTTAAGCCTTATGAAGTAGAAATACAAACCAATAAGTTATAATTGTACCATGGTTGTAACCAATATTTACAAATGACGTCTAAAGGAGCTTGTAGGGGGCACTGTAATTCATGAAAGAATGTCAAGACAGATCTACTAGAAAAACTGATTTCATATGTACGTGAAAAAAATATTAGCAGTTAATCAAATACATAGGAGTAGGACAGACTGCAGAGAAGAGGTCCTAGATAGCTTAAGTGTCCAAAGATGAGCAAAAGAAAAAAAAAGACATAATTTTAGAACTAGTTCACCCATTGTTGCAAACCAGAGAAAAATATTGGGTAACAGAGAGTGAAGCTTGAGAGTGACACTGAGGTATAATGGAGACTGGTGGTGGTTCCACAGACTGACTAGGTCAGCTATACACAAAATGGAGAGGAGGATAAGAGATCACAAAATATATGGTCATTTCCATTCCAGATTCTTTTGTTTTTCCTTTTCCCCTTTTATTAAACATAGATTATTTTTCTAAATATAGCCTGATCATAGTTTTCCATCCTCTAAGTTCCTCCATTTTTCCCCTCCCCTCAAGATCCACTCTTTCTTTCTCTTATTAGGAAAGAACGGGCTTTTAAGTGATAACAACCAAACATAACAAAATAAAATATAATAAGATAAAGCAAAATCCATCATATCGAACTTAGACATGTTTACTCAACAGGAGGAAAAGAGTCCCAAGAGCAGACTCATTCTCACAGTCAGGAATCCCACAAAAATACTAGGTTAAAACCTATTTTATAGGAATATATATTTATTATATATATTTATTGGAATATATATATTCCAATCTCATGTAGGCCCTATGCTTGCTGATTCAGTCCCTGTGATCTCACTTGTGCTTTGGTTAGTTGATTCAGAAGGCCTAGTTCTCCTTGTGTCCTCATCCTCTTTGGCTATTACCATCTTTTTGCCTCTTCCTTGAGATTTCTTGGACTGTAAGGGGATAGATTTGATGGGAATTTCCCATTTAGACTCTCTCTCTACTTAAAGTCTGGCTGTAGTTATCTGCATCTGTTTTGATCTGTTGCCAGAGGAAAACACTCTGGTGATAACTGTCCAAAGCACTGATCTATGAGTATAGCAGAATATCATTAGGAGTAATTTTATTGATACTTTTTTTTTAAGACCAGTAGTGTTTGGTTTCACCTTAGGTCTCTGAGCTATCTATATCTCTGGTTCTTGGTTACACAAGCAGTGTTGTGTATAATTTACTTCTTGTAAAGTTGACCTTAAGTCAAATCAGACATTGGTTGGTAACTCCTACAAGTTCTGGGCCAACATTTCCCTAGCATATTTTGCAGGCATGACAGATTGTATGTCAAAGTTTGTATGACTGGGTTGGTGTTTATGTTTCTCTTTCAGTAGCTTGCAGAATACTTTCCCTGTATTCTAGAACATAGGGGTGAAGGCTACATATAAGCACCAGCTTGACTTCTCCATGTTCAATGAGTTGTGCAGGTGTTGTCCTCAGAAATGCAGCTGGGCTGTCCGTTTTTGGAGAGAATTCCTTTGTCTTAGCAACAGCCTGGGTTGTCTTGGGATTTC
Organism: Onychomys torridus; assembly: GCF_903995425.1. Taxonomy (NCBI): domain Eukaryota; kingdom Metazoa; phylum Chordata; class Mammalia; order Rodentia; family Cricetidae; genus Onychomys; species Onychomys torridus. The sequence continues at coordinate 77,636,733 of NC_050455.1, forward strand.
CATGGGACTCCCTTGGCCAAAAAATCAATTTAATGCAACCCATCTCCTGCCACTGGAAGTCTTGCCTGGCAAAAAGAGATGGCCAGTTGAAAGACCTTATTACCCATTACTAAGAGCCCTCAATAGGATCACCTTCATACACTCCAGGATGTTTCCACTGCAATAAGTTTTCACATCATCCCTCAAATGTCCCCCATTTCCACCCATCTCTCCCCATACTCTCTCTGTCTACCTCATCTCCTCCATACCTGATCCCCTGCTCCTGCCCCCATCCACTATTTCCCTCTCCCAGGGAGATCAATTCATCCATCCCTAAAACCCTCCTTTTTATCTACCCTCTCTGGGTCTATGGATTGTAGCTTGCTTATTCTTTACTAAATGGATAATGTCTATACTTAATGCACATGCTGTATTCATACTGAAATAAATACTTTGAAAATTATGCTTGTCTTTTGGGGGAAGGTAACTCTAAAAACTGGAGGGCAATGTGTTATTAAAATGCTTGTAATTCCATTTTTGGACAGTCTTGACTAGACATTGGCATTAGTGAAAGTGAAAAGGGGTAAGGGAAATAATTTAAAGATGAAAGTAAATAAAATAAACAGATTAAATAAAATCTGTTTTAGTTTGCCTTTTTATTGCTGTGTTAAACATTATGACTGAAAGAAACTTGAGGTAGAAAGGGCCTTCAAGTTATAATCCTTCATTGTCCATCATTGGGGGAGCTATATCAGTTATTCATCTATTGCTGTGATAAAGCACCATGGCCAAGGAAACTTGTAAAAGGAAGGACTTGTTTGGGCTTATAGTTCCAATGGGATAAGGATGCATCACCGTCACAGTGGGGAAGCATAACAGCAGAAAGGGATGGTCACTGGAGCATCAAGCTGAGAACTCACATCTTAAACTAGAAATGGGAGCAGACAGAAATAGCTCAAAAATGGCATGTCTTTGGACTAGAAAAATCTGCCCCAATGACATGTTTCCTTGAGGAAGGTCACACTTCCTAAGCCACTCCATACAGAACCACTGACTGAGTAACAAATATTCAAATGCCAGAGGCTATGGAAGACACCTCTACCACAGCAGAAGACAAGGCAGGAACTCAAGCAAGAACTTGGAGCAGAAACTGACGCAGAGACTATGAAGAATCACTGCTTACTGACTTGCTTCCTGGGTTTACTCAGTGATCATTTTTCGTCATCACGGTCCCACCTGCTCAGAGATGGCACCAACCACAGTGGGTAGGCCTTTGTGCCCCAACTAACAATTAAGAAGATGCTCACAGATTTGCTTACAGACCAGTATAACAGAGCCAATTCTTCAGTTGAGAGTTCCTCTTCCTGGTCACTCTAGTTTGTGTCACACTGAAAAAATAGCCTGCATAATATTCCTATCAGGGATGGAGATGAGACTAAGAGAAAAGCTGGGAGAATTAGATCAAGTAGGATGTGTATCTTTGCATTTGGATGGGCTGAATAAAAACATATATAGAAACCAGTACAACAGCAAAACATTTATTGTCAACCTGAAGGATCCCTGTTAGATAGTCTCAAGGTAAAGTGAGAGTTGAGATTATTGCTTTGAGTAATGAGAAAAATGGTAGGTCAGAGGCTAAATGAGAGAGAAGGTGGTTGAAAGCAATATAAAAGAATACTTGTGGGCTCCAGATGAAGTTCAAAATACTTCAGAAAAGACCTGTGTGTGTGTGACAGAGGACACCCAGTCTGAATCACATGAAAATATATGGAGAGTCAGAGAACTAGAGAGAGAATCTATGTGTATATGAAGTGTTATTAATTAGAAACAAAACTGAAACCTCTACATTATTATAACAGTATTAATAATACCAGAATTCTATGAATATAATATTCACAAACGTGAAGCAAAAAGGGCTAGTACTCAAGAAATTTATGAGTGAACCTGGTTTAGTTGGCAATAAGAGACTGAGGGGAGACTCAGTTAAGGACAGCATAAGCATCAGAACCTCAGTTCTAACCTCAGCACTCAGGGAAAACGCTGGATGTACAGTGTACTGACAGTACTGGGAAGGCAGCAGCAGGGGGAACACTGGGGCTTTCTTGTCAGCCAGACTGGCTAAATTCATGAGCATCATGTTCAAGGAGAGATCCTGCCTCAAAAGATAAGAAGGAGCAGAGCAAAATAAAGGAAGATACCTGGCATCAACCCTACCCCCATCTCTCTCTCTCTTTCGCTGTCTCTTTCTCTGTGTCTTTCTTTCTTTCTTTCTTTCTTTCTTTCTTTCTTTCTTTCTTTCTTTCTTTCTTTCTTTCTTTCTCTTTCTTTCTTTCTTTCTTTCTTTCTTTCTCTCCTTCTCTCCTTCTCTCTCTTTCTTTCTTTCTTTTTTTCTATCTCTCTCCGCCTCTCTCTCTTTCACACACACACACACACACACACACACACACACACACACACATACACATGTTTCCACTTGAAATATGAAGAGACAGCAGTCTACTGTGGGGGCATCACTATTTTGTCATCTGTGTATATTAAAATGTAAGAGCTTAGTCATCCTTCTAGCCTCAGCTGCTGGTGAGGTTGTGGCAGGAGTACTGGCTTGGCCTCAGGCCAGTCTAGGACAATCTAGGCAACATATTGAGAAAGTGTATACCAAAAATGTATTAAGTTCTGTAGATTAATTGCAAAATAATAAATGCACAAAATGTCTTTTAGTATATTCTCAAGACAATGAGCTTTCCTACATTTGCTACAATTCTTATCTATCCATAAAAAGATATATACATGAAAGCCTTAACTTATTTTTTCATGTTATATTCTGTATGTTGAAGCATTAATATACTCACTAACAATCATAAATCAAGTCCAAGCTACACCTTTATACAAAATATAAATTAACTGATATATATTTGTGTTTATTTGTAACAAAACTTATTGGTATATATTTATATATCAGTATACTATATTAATGTATCCTATTTTGGGTATATTATTGATGTCTTGACATAAATATCTTCTTATTACATCGTATCAGGGCATGATGATATTTGGCTCAAGATATATAATTTTGTTGACTTAAATAAATTAGAAATTTGTCATTTCAGGTTTTCATACAATTTTGATTCTGCACTGAATATTCAAGAATTATTTAGTACTTGTTAAAATAGGTATCACTTATTTTGCATTTCTTGTACTTTTTTGATAACAGTGAATTGTCTCCTCTTCCTTACACTTCTTAGATATTATGCCAGAAAAGAAAGGAGGCATTTCAGAGCTGAGAGTGAAGTCAAAGGCACACACTCAAGTCAATTGGGAGAAGCTATTATGGTCTACCTTAAGGACAATTTAAGCTTGAAAATGAATATTGAAGGTTTAGCTCAATAAGTCTGTCAGTGCAGAGAAGTACTATATATTTCATTCATATATGGGATCTACAAAAGTCTGTGTCAGGATTTGAGAGCAAATTTGGAGAATACAGAAGAGGATTATGGGAGAGTAACGGGAAAAGGTTCATCCATTGTACCATGAGAAGGTAGACAGAAAGAAGTTTTTCCACCATGCTCAAGGGATTGAGAACTCAAAAAGAGGATGCTTAATAAGATTACCCAATTGAACCAGAAGAGACAAGCAGACCAATAGATATACACATTGTAACACAGAAAGATAAGAAATAGTTAAAAAAAAAAAAAAAGAAAGAAAGAAAGAAAGCTGGGTGACATTGTCCTCCAAAAGTTCAAAAATCCACAACTACTGAATTTAAAAAAAAACTGTAATAGGCAAAAAGTCAGATGAATATCACAAAATTTTCCTAGTAAAATAATCAATGACCTCAAAGAAGATACAAACAATTTATGATAGGTAGGGGAAAATAACAACAGAGAAAAAAGTCACCAAAATAGATGAGAAAACAAACACCATGGAAGTCCATGGCACATGATAATTTCAGGAAGGAAGCTGAAATTCTGAATATATAATGTTGGAAATGAAACACTGAGTCACATCGAAACCACCAGGGGAGGCAGTACCAATAGACCAAACAGAATGATTTCAGGGATGGAAGAATACTACAAAATTGAAGAAGAAATTCTTCATTCAAAGATCAATTAAGCAGAAAGAAAATTGAATGAGCAAGAGCACAATATCCAAGAACTCTGCAATATGATCAAGAGAACAGACAAGCATCCCCTGGATGGAAGTCTGAGATGCTGGGATAAAGGCTAAATGCTAAGCTCTGCCACAGGAAATGGAAACAATCTAATGTCAAGTGGATAATGAAGATGTGGTGCATATGCACTATGGAATACTATTAATGCTGTAAAGAAAAAAGAAATGCCATTCCTTGTTGCAGGCTGCATTGAGTGAGCAAGCCAAGGGAGTGCTGGAGTGCTTTCCTGGGTAGTGATGATGAGGGAAATCTGGCAGACTGACCAACCCAGCTATCACTAAGACTATGAGTTAGCTGACTTCAACATCCACCTCATCTATATAAATGGTTGGAGCAAGTGAAGGGGATGAACCTACAGATCCAAAACTGCAACAAGCACTCCTCTTAACTGCAATCCATCTCTCCAACCACAAAATATATGTAAAGTTTGTATGCTTTTGCATGACACAAAAATAAGATAAATAAAATTATCTAAATAATAAATGAAAATAACAAAAATTAAAATTTCTAATGGAACTCATAAATGACAGTAAAGAATAAGAAATGTATTTTTAAAGATAGATTATTATACTAAAAGGAAGTAGCTATTTTGGTAACCTTTACCCAAACACACAGCATCAAAATACAATTACATTACCAGTATTTATTTGAACTGTATATATTAAATCAGCTATGCATATTTTTAAGCCAAGTGCCAGATATAGTCATTAAATTGCTTTCACATTTCTTTTGGAGGCTATTTAAGGTGACTAATTAAATATTGTGCATGGTAAACTTCTAATTAGAGTGATGGAATATTATTCATGAAGAATATCAATGTGGAAATAGCAGAGTGCCTTGTATGGTTATCATCAAGTAGCTTATTCCTACTTCCTAGTCGGGAGCATCCACTCCTCCAATGTGAGAACTGAACTTCTAAAAAGCAAAATTCTGAGAATGAGAATATATCTTAAATATTCAATTTTATATTATCACTTTCATTACTAGTATTATCAGATAACATGAAGACCAATGAGGAGATCAAGAGGAAGTGTAGATGAGAAAGTATATACCTTTCAAAATGCTAATGAGCCACAAACACATTCAGCATTAACTTTAAGTGATAGTGAAACTTAATGTACTGAGTTTGGAAAATTATAAACTAAGTAATAACCACACAAAATAATTATATTTTGAAGAGCACCCCTAGAAATAAAAGAGTATTTTGATGTAAATAATGGAATATAAAACATGCTTTCCTGTATTGATTCTTTGCCGCAAAAGGTAAGTAATGAGTGCCTATATTCATATGGTAAAAAACAAATTGAACTCACATATTTCAAACATATTTTAAGTCTTCAATGTCTCCTTTAAATTCTGGTTTTTAATTTGGATAGGCTAAAGCCAATAGAAGTCTCTGTAAAGAATTGATATTTCAAGTTAGTTGTTCATTCTTTTTGGGGGGGGTTAATTTTGTCGGTATTTGCATGGATATAAAAAAGATAAATGAGTTCAAATTGCCTATAATTTAGCTTTTTGAATTTAAATGACAAGTCATTTGCCAATACAGCTTCAGGTAATTTTACTAAAAGAGAAAGATTGCCAATATTTTACATTTTATGTTGTAGCACTTACCTCACAAACATTCTGTGCTGTTCAGCTGCTGTCAGATAAAACCTTGAACTCTGATGGATTCTGCCTCACATCAGTATGTAAAAGCAGACTTCCACACTGATCAGACACTTCACACTGTACAAACAGGACTCCATGGGTAATATTGTAATGACTATGGCACATGTAGTATCAAGAGGGAGAAAGAAACAGAATACATACTAATAAAATAAAAAATCCAGGCCCCAGCTGGAGCTCCAGGAGTCCAATTGTCGAGAAAGAGGAGGAACTGTAAGAGCATGAATTGTTGAGACCAAGATTGGATAGGCACAGGGACAAATAGCAAAACGAATAGAAGCACATGAATTATGAACCAAAGGCTGTGGAGCCCCCAGCTGGATCAGGCCCTCTGGATAAGTGAGACAATTGAATAGCCTCAACTGTTTAAGAGGCATCTAGGCTGTGGGACCAGGACCTGTCCTTAGTGCATGAGCTGGCTGTTTGGAACCTTGGGCTTACACAAGGACACTTTGTTCAGCCTGGAAAGAGGGGACAGGACCTGTGTGTACTGAATCCACCAGGTTTAAATGAATCCCCAGGGGAGTCTTGGCCCTAGAGGAGATGGGAATGGAGGAGAGGGGATGGGGGGAAGGTGGGGGCGGGGGCCGGAGGGGGGAGGACAGGGGAACCCATGGCTGATGTGTAAAATTAAAACACAAATATAATAAAAACGTTTTAAAAAAATAAATAAAATAAGAATATCAAGAATGAAATTGAGAATATTCACATAGACTGTATTTAATTAAAATGATGTAAAGAAGTACATTCAGTGCAAAGATTTCATGCAGTTTCTCATTTCTAAGAAACCTAAAGGAATCACCCAAAGCATGTGCACAAGTATTCATGATAGCTCTGTTCTATTTATTTACTTGAGATTTCTGTGCATGAATACTGTACGTGTATCATTTCCACCCTTCCCTATAGTGATATTTTATTTGTATTGAAATGTGATTTTATTTGTATGTCAATAAAGTTGCCTTGAGGTCAGAGCAAGTCAGAGCAGAAGCCGAGCAGTAGTGGGGCACGCCCTTAATCCCAGCACTTGGGAGGCAGAGCTAGGCGGATCTCTGTGTGTTCAAGGACACAGCCAGCATGGCAGACACATGCCTTTAATTTCAATACCAACCATAGAAGACCTGGAGGTCTGTACAAACAGGCAGTGACGAGGAGGTCATGTGGCTGGGTTACAACCAATGAGGGAGGAGAACAGAAAGTCTTTAAATAGACAGGACGCACAGAAGTAGGTCTCTTGCGGAGAGGAGGAACCGCAGAAGCAGTGAAGGGTAAGGTTTTCTGCTTTGGCTCTGACCTCGTGGTTTTTAACTCTGCAACTGGCTCTGTGTTTCTTATTTAACAAGCAGGATACATCTACACTTCCCATATTCCCCCACTCCCCTCAAATGTGAGACCTTTTATTCTTTATTTTCTTAATCACCAAGTGAAGTATATCTACAAATACAATATCATTCAGCTATACACATGAGATATTGATATAGGATAAATATTCTTTAACCCCAAACACATCTGAGATATAAGGGTCAGACACATAACACATCAAATGACAACACATCGTATGATCCATTTGCATAATACATTTAGAAAAGATAAATTAATAAAGATTGGAAGCAGAGAGTTACAGGATGCAGTGATAGATAATGGGTAATGATGTGATTGGAGATATGGGAGTACTTGAAGATGATGAAAATGTTTCAAACCAACAAACATGATAGCTGTACAACACACTATGAATGTAAATGCCACTGAAATGTACATTTAGGATTGTTAACTTTGTATTATGTTGCTTTCAATTCAATAAAAAAATATAAAATTCTCAATGTTTTAAAAGAACTATCATGGCTTTTGGTATTGAAGAGACAGCAGTAAAATAATAAATTCATCCTTCTGTGGTTTCAACTGAGTAAACCTTAGAGAAAAAAACACCAAAGTACATATTATCATGCATAGTATTTGATGTCTGAATAAATACATTCTTAGGAAACAAACCCAAATTCAATCAACTCCATAGGATGCCATTTTCACATAACTGTGAAGGCAGTCATTTCCTGTCATCAGAGACCCACGTCTGCGCTCTGATTCTCTTAGTGTACAGATGTCATGAAGTCCCTCACAAGTGACCAGCCCCTGAGAATGACTGTACTCCTTTCCCAAACCAAAAAAGGGGGGGCTTTAAAATCCCAAGTGGTCTGCTAAAAGAATATTCTATCAGCTCAGTCATTTCCCCACAGTTTTATAAAGCCATCTTGAAATCTTTTTTAATTAAAAACTTTTTTATTCATTTTACATACCAACTAGAGATCCCCCTCTCATCCCTTTTCCCACTGCCCCCAAACCCCCATACCCCCATCCCCTCCTCGAAAAGGGTAAGGCCTCCCATGGAGAGTCAGCAGAGCCTGGTATATTTAGTTGAGGCAGGACCAAGCCCCACCCCCTGTGACAAGGGTGAGCAAGGTTCCCCCCATAGGTAATGGGCTCCAGAAAGCCAGCTTATGCTTGAAATTTTTCTTAAGATGCTTCCCTAGTTGCTCTCAAAGAAGAAGTGATATATATTATTTTCTTTTATATATGTGTATACCCACGTACATATGCAATTTCCTTACATTGCTATTCTCATATACATATGTATGTGGTAGTACATATATGTACCTGTTCATGTGTTTATATTTGTTTTGTTTTGTTTTTCGAGGCAGGGTTTCTCTGTGTAGCTTTGCGCCTTTCCTGGAACTCACTCTGTAGCCCAGGCTGGCCTTGAACTCACAGAGATCCACCTGCCTCTGCCTCCCGAGTGCTAGGATTAAAGGCGTGTGCCACCACCACCCAGCATGTGCTTATATTTGATTATATAAATACACAGTGTGTGTGTGTGTGAATGTCCATGTGTGTATGTGTGTGAGGTGTGTGTGTGTGTGTGTGTGTGTGTGTGTGTGTGTATGTGTGTGAGATAGATAGAGAGAGAGAGAGAGAGAGAGAGAGAGAGAGAGAGAGAGAGAGAGTAAATGTTATATGGATCATCCATGAAGTTTACATGTAGGGCCGTTAAGTGCAAGCATAGATTATACACACATAGTTAAAGAAGAACATAGTCTTGACCTCTACCATTATACTTAGGAACCACAAATACCAGAGAAGGAAAGAACTTAGTACATTACAGTGCACAAAAGAAATATTGTTATGGATATCTAGGTAACAACATTAGCAGTGCCTTCAAGCAAATACAGAATCAGTAGCAAGTAATTACGTATGGTGAGAGTATATAGCACAAAAGAAAAAAAGGCAGCATACGGAAATAACAGATGACATAATAATAGACACACTGCCATAAACACATAATAGAAAGGCACAGCATAGTAGACACACCATAGTATATGCACAAATAATAGACAAATGAGACAGGAGCTGATCATGTCGTCATGCTAACAGTTTCAGATTTTGTATGGAACAGAGTCCTGTCCGCTAACCAAATTTGGAAACAAATGAAACAAACAGGGCACTTCATTAGTTACTTATGCTTTTTTAAAACTCTATTAGAGAGGATCAGGTTTTCCCAGCTTAGAAAGAACTTCTTGTCTTAACCAGTTGCAGGCAGACAGTTTCTTTCTATGGCACTTAATATGACTAATATAACAATATTTGTGTGTATGTGTGTGTGTGTGTGACTATTTTCATGGATATACATAACTTAACTCAGTAGCTATCCAGTGTGTTTGCAAAAGACAAATGCTAGGAAGAGTAATGAGGAAATGCTCCTGGGTCACAATATTGGCTAGTACTGGTGCTTAATTAAACTTGAGACAAGATTACTGTATTCACTTCACCATAACACAGTGATATTCTTGCAAGGTCTTCTTGCATGATCTTAAAGAATTTGTGTCAAGGCAGTACATGTGGCATATGTCCTCAAGAAAATGGGCCAGAGGGGTCTTAAATATGACACTAGCCTGGAAAATAAAAAGTGATCTGGTCTCCAAACCAACAAAAAAGTCTGTGTAGAGTTCTTGCTGACACGGAAGCACTGTCAATTGTCAATCAAATTTCATTTTTAAACACTAAAATCTCTTAAAACTTCAGGAATCTATTAAAATTAATGCATCACAAAATCATACTTGGAAATCTATAGATTCTATACAAATATTGTCTTGACTTTGACTTTAAAATGTTTTGCTGATTGGGTGCACTGATACATTGTTGTGAATTAGACAGGCCTTTTTATTTAAATTTTTTTCTCATTTTACATACCAACCACAGTGACCCCTCCCTCCCCTTCTCCCACTCCCTGCCCTCCCATCACGTCCTCTCCACCCCCAACCATTCCTCTTTTGGGGAGTGAATAAAGTCTGGCATACAAAATTGAGTCAGAACCAAGCCCCCTCCTTTTTCTATCCTTTCAATGACACATAAAAATATTAACTTGTCTCATTAGTTTTACACAATGAGTGTAAGCTAACTTTTCTTTGTAAATAAACTCAAAAGACACCTGCTATGGGTTTACTTTGAGCTGTGGGAATATCCTGAGAAATGAGCAAAGAGGTTCCAGTCTTATGCAACTCACAATACAAATGTAAAAATATTGACTGAGTGAAATATTTACTGAGATATATAGTTAAATTGTGGATATGTGTTCTGAGGTGGAAACCACAGAATTTTAAGGAGAAATAACTATCCTGTCGAAGGTAGCATTAACTTCCTATTACTGAAAAATAATTCAAAAATATTATTAACAATCCTTAAAATCTCTAAAACTGAATAGATACAAAATAATTCTGAATATTATTATTAAAATTCTTAAGAGAGTGAAATTGGCCCTAATTTGAAGAGAAATAAAAAACCAAGTACAGGTTCATATTAATTGTGAACTTTCAAAAATTGAGAAAAAAATTTACTATCATGGTTCTCTATACCCTCTGACTCCTTAATTTTGTTCTCTTAGTCCATTTCAGCAGTTCTGTAGAAACTGCATCAAAATCCCTGGCTTAAATAGTATCTCTTTTCAGAATTTTTTTCCAAAGTCTACTCTCCTTCTAGCCGAGAGAAGTTGTTCTTTGGTCTAAGTATACATTATACCTCTTGTGTCTTCCTTGAGGCACTCATTAGATAAGATTATACCTAGCATGTGTCGATGCTTTTCCTGTTGCACTCTGTGGTGTCTTTATGGCATAGGATACCTGTGGTGTTTTTCACAAGGCAACAGCTGTTGCATGAACAATTCTCCTGTGCATCCTTGGTGGCTATTATGCAAAAGAAGAATATATTTTTATCTAAATTTATTACCACTGCGTCCAAGTATGTTGTGGTGAGCCAAAGATTGTAATTATCCCACTCAGACAAACCTTGGGAATTCAAGTTATCTATGCACCTGTGTTTGAATGCACCACTGAGCATAAGTATCAGTACAGCTCTGAAATTTTCTCTTAATGAAAAAGCATAGTTTTAAATAGGTCATTCAAATGTTGCAAGTTTTACATGAGATGTCCCCACACACCCATGTATTTGAACACATACTCTCCACGTGGTAGCTCTGTTTGGGAAGGTTGTGGAAATTTTAAAAGATGATCCCTTGCTAGAGGATATGGGTACTAGCTTTGTACGTTGAGGCTCATATTCAGATTATTACCTTTTGGGTCTCTACTTCTAGTTCCACCCAGATGTGAGGGACAGAAAAGTCCTAACCACATGTTCCTGATGTGATGAGCCACCTGTTTTCATGTCTTCCCTATCATGATGGAATAAACATCTTCTGAAACTGAGTGAGAGGTATTTGCCCATTATTCTATTACATCTATGAGAGAGTAACTAATACACACTCAGCTGAAGAACTATAGATACATGTGGAGAAATGTCTTGTTGAAGGAAAATGTTTCTTGATTTCTAATGTCTTCAACTGCAAACATTCAAAAATATGAAAGAATTGATATCTTCAAGGAAAGATGCATATGAAGGGAAGATATATATGAAAATCATATATAATATTTGTAAAAAGATGGATGGAACAAGGGCAATCTACTTATCAATTTGAATAACTAAAATTATCATAGTAATTTTATAATCTTTATATTTTGACAGTATAATTTTGACTATGACAGTCTGTTAATAATAACTGTAGTGGAATGTTAATTATTTTGGTATTGATGTAGCATGTGTGTTTTTTTTTTTTCCGGCTGAATTTGCTGAAATAATATGAACCTAAGCACACATGCAAGCACACACACATGCATATTTTACTAAGAACACAATATAGAGAATTTGACAAGTTTAATTTTGTATCTTTTTTCTGTTATACTTTAAGTTTAAAGTATGTAAGTAATTTTTAATTAGCCTCCTAAGAATCAAACAATGGGGTTTGAAAGAATTCCAGAGACTGCTACAGCTTTCTACCCACTCACTCAGTTCTTATATTAACCTCTACATAGACAATAAATGGTTGTTTTGTTCAATTCATGTATTGAAATTATTCATAAATACTGTCTTTATTATTTTTTTCATGTTCAACATTTCTCATAGTTTTAGAAAACAGTGTACATTTTTAAAAGAACAGAAATCCCAGAAAAAATAATTTTAGAAAAATGTGAGATGACAAAAAGAACAAAGATTTCTTCAGTCAATGCTAAAAGGCACTGAAGGGTATTTTAAGTCAACCCCCACCTCTTGTGGGAAAAATATAGGTTGAGTTGTTCTGTAAGAGCAAAAACACTCAACCCTAAGAGAACATACTTACAACTTCTCTTACTATCTTCATGGATCTATGTACTGCTAAAAGGTTAGAATTCATGTAATATAAATGTATACCAAGATAAAGATTGGCAACAGGGAGACCCTGTGGTTGTGAATGGTCTCATTTTAATTGTGTCCCTATAAGTCTATACAAATATTATGCATCAAATAAAAGTAAACATATGAATACAAATTCACATAAGTAATGTTTAAAATGTATCATAACTATAATCATTTTTTAAAATAAACTTACTTTAAAAAATGAGAAGAGGCATCTAAAAAAGCACATTAGTTATCTCAGCAGAAGATGAAGGGACATTGACCAAAATATTTCACCCATACGCTATAAATAATGCCCTTTTAACCAAGAAAAAGAAAAGAAGTACCTCAGCGGGATGAAAATAAAAATAAGATAGAAAACAAGAAAGAAAAAAATGTATGGCTTTCTTTATATGCAAATATTGGTATTGTTTAAAATAATGAATTTTAAATATTTCAGGTAAAAATTTAGAAAATTAAAAGATTTTTAAGGTATATTCACTAAAATGGGATGATAATATTATATTTATTCTAAAATTCCATACTATTTCATATGTTCAGAATACTGAATTAGTTATTTAGCATGTAAGGGTGTTCTGGCCAGGGCAGATTATGGATGTAATGGAGGTCTTATATAATTAAGACATTTAGTGAGGAGATGGCTACCTAGTTTAGAATGCATATACTTTAATGCTTACACAATAAAGATGCCTAATAACTTATTTCCCTAGGTGGGAAACACAGGACTGCAAAATGCGGGTTCAAGATCAATATCTTTAAGGAATGTTGCAGCAATCCTTTCCCACAATTTAATGAGAATTGTTGTGGAATATTGTTTTAAGATGTGTTAAATTTGTTTATACTGTGGAATATTAGTTTTAATGATGCAAAGATGTATTATATTCTTCTATGTTGCATTTGTTTAACTCTGTAAAGCTGTGTTTCTTTGCTTGTCTAAAACACCTGATTGGTCTAATAAAGAGCTGAACAGCCAATAGCAAGGCAGGATGAAGGATAGGTGGGGCTGGTAGGCAGAGTGAATAAATAGGAGAAGCAATCTGGAGGGAAAAAGTATCTAGGAGTGGGAACAGAAGGCATCAGCCACCCAGCCACACAGCATGCCACAGAGAAAGAAGTAAAGAAAGGTATACAGAAATAGAGAAAGGTAAAAACTTTTTGCCAGAGGCAAAAAGTAGATGGGATAATTTAAGAAAAGCTGGCTGGAAATAAAGCTAAGGTCAGGTGTTCATAAGAAAGAATAAGCCTCTGTGTGTTAATTTGGGAGCTGGGTGGAAGGCCTCCCAAAAACCAAAGAGTTAAAAAAAATCCAAAACCAATTACAGAGAATTATTGTTTTCTGTGCTTCATAAAACTCAGAAATCCCTCCAAAAATCCACAGACATTTTAGTTTACTAGACCATCCACTGGATCCAATGCACTTAAGTAAAAAGAAAGATCCGTGTCTTACCTGTCTTTACATCTCCAGCAGAGTGTTGAGCTTAACTGTTTGACAGACCTTAAAAAGAATGATATTTTAGCATGGGAACAACCTAAGGCTAGGGACTTGCAGGTGAAAATCTATAAAGACTGGCTTCTGGGGCTCAGTGCACCACTGCTTTTAAGGACATGCCAGCTTTAAAACTTTCCAAGAAGCTGCAGACACACAGAACCAATGTGGGTCAGCTTCTCTTCCAACAATATCCTCTTCCTTTCCTTACACACATAGTTCCCAAGAGCAGTCACAGTAGACCTTCCACATGCAGACCTTCTGGTACATTCTGCATTGGGGCATAGGAAGCCCTTGCATTTTAATTGTGCCTCAATCCAGTCAGGCAAGCATTGTTTTCCTTCAGTCTCCAAAGAGTTGTTTACAGTGTAGTTTTTAAATAGCTCATCCAAGGACACACAGAGAGCATATAGCAGAAGAATTAACCAGGACAGCACAAAGGGCTAAAAGTCTAAGGCACCTGAAGAATGGGTGAAAATTTGGAGACATGTTTCAAACACTGCTATGCCACCTTCCTAGATTACATGCAACTGAATATTACCTCATGAAATTATGCTTAGTAAGTTTACAACTCAATAAAATATGATTAAGAAGCACAATGAGTGTGCTGTAAGCCTGTATTTAAGACCTCCTCCCTCCTTCAATAAACGACATTCAGCATTCAAAAAAGAAGAAGAGGAGGAGGAGGAGGAGGAGAAGGAGGGAAAGGGGAACAGGGAGGGGGAGGGGGAGGGGGAGGGGATCAAGATCATGATGGGGAAACCCACAGAGACAGCTGACTGGTGCTAGTTGGAGCTCACTGACTCTGGACTGACAGCTTGGGAACCTGCATGGGACCGAACTAGGCCCGCTGAATGTGTGTGACAGTTGTGTGGCTTGATCTGTTTGTGAGGTCCCTGGCAGCAGGACCAGGACTTATCCCAGATGCATGAACTGACTTTTTGGAGCCCATTCCCCATAGTGGGATACCTTGCTCGGCCTTGATACAATGGAGATGGGATAGGCCCTCCTTCAACTTGGGATGCCAGACTTTGCTGACTACCATGGGAGGCCTTACCCACTCTGAGGGGTGGATGGGGGTAGAGTGGGAGGGAGGTGAGGAAGCAGGGAAGGGGAGAGCTGGGGCTGGTATGTAAAATGAAAAAAAATTTAATAAATAAATATATTAAAAATATTTTTAAAAGTAAATGCAAAAGACATCAAAAAAAGAAGCACAATGAGAGATGGGACTAATGATCTCAACTGGAAGTATTAGATTTGAATAGAAAACATTGGTGTAGTTGGGTTATAAACTCCACATTGTGCTGGCTAGTCTTATGTAAACTTGACACAAGCTGGAGTCACTGGAGAGGAGGGAGCCTCAACTGAGAACATGCTTCCATAAGCTTAGCCTACAGGCAAGCCAGTAGGGCATTTTTTTAATTAGTGATGGTGGGTGTGGCCACCCTTAGATAGGTGGTCTGTTTTCTGTAAGAAAACGTGCCCAAGCCACGGGGAGCAAGCCAGTAGGCAGCACTTCTCTTTGCACTCTGAATCAGCTTCTGCCTCTAGGTTCCTGCACTGCTTGAGTTCTTGTCCTGATTCCCCTAGATGATGAACAGTGATATGGAAGAGTAAATAAACCACATAAACCTTTTCCTCCCCAAGTTGCTTTAGTCATAGTTTTTCATTACAGCAATAAGAAACTGTAACTAAAACAGTGACGTAATATTATGATAGTCATGCTTTGGCAGAAATTTATTTAGCATGTAGCAAATCTGAAGCAGAAAAGTACATAGGACAAATTCTGCATGTAAGTTCACATTGCTCCTTCTGCATTCATGCTCTCTAGATATTTTTTATGTTTGAAAAAGGACTATAACTTCAACTGGCTCCCAAGAATAAACACTCCACATACCCCCTCCTCCAAATCTGCTTATAGGCAGGAATTGGAGAAAAGTACCCATGGGCTATTGGCAAGTGTACAGGTATCAGAGACAAAAAAGAGCCACATATTTTTTTTTTTCCTTTTGCATCTTAATCCTACTCAGAGCAAGGAACCAGAGTGGGAGTACTTCCCAGCAATGTGCGCTTTGCATTGTTCTCAAGACAGCATGAGAATTGGATTACAGGCTTTAACTTTATTTGGAATAATTTTTTGGCTGCTATTTTGCTTAAAATATATTGTATTGCATTATTATTAACTCACACAGTTTTCTATAATAAAAATAATGATTGCTTAAAAGTTATTTCTAATGTTCTATTTCCACTGCCATGTGCCAAAAGTTATCACAAAATGTCATAGAGAAAGTTCTTCATATGGCAAATCTATTAGATTTTTGCCATGCCATTAAACAATTTTAAAATATTTCATGAAATATCAGAAAAAGAAAAACTCATAATTTGAAAATCATTTTTGAAGACTAATTTACGTACTCTTCCTGAAGCAGAAGTCTTCACAAATTGCACCACCTATGCAATACTGATGAATCTAGAAAACCAGTGTACAATCTATTAGAATTTCAAGATTAGTATGCAGACATAAACTAGGTTCAAACCCGGGAAAGCACACAGCATCAAGCTCTTTAAATTAGACTAAGTAAGATATTGGAAACTTCTGTTTTAGTAATACCATAATTTTTACAACTATTACTCCCATAACAGGAATAATCAGTACCATTAAAATGAGCAAATCACTGTGCTATGGTATCAAGAATACATATCTAGAACCTTAAAGCCTTGATTTGCCAACACGGAATTTACCAGAAATGTAATATACATTCATTTTATTTTCAATTACAAAATCCTAAGGGAGAGTTCTTTAGCACAATTACATCATTTACATATTTCAAGCATAAAAAAATTCATTTATTTATTTCAATTTCACTTTTTATTAAATTATTTTTTCAAGCACGATCACACTTTCACCTCCTCCCTTGCTCTCTCTCAGGTCCTCTCTCCAACCCCCATCTACTCCCTCTCCCTTCCCTTCAGAGAAGGGAAGGCCTCCCTTGTATATCAGCCAACCATGGTATATCAAGTAGCAGAAGAGTAGGCACCTCTTTTCCTAGTAAGGGTGGACTAGGCAACCCAGTAGGAGGAAAAGGTCCCAAAAGCAGATGACAGAGTCAGAGACAGCCCCTGATCCCACTGTTAGGAGCTCCACAAGAAGGCTTTGAACATTAATTTCTAAGTATTAAAATGACTGATGTGTTATTGCTGCTGGTAGATATTATGTAATTTGTCAAACTGTGAATGAGATTAACCTCTCATAATGTAACCTTGTTAAAACATAGAAATATATCTGTTCCTTCTCTTTTCTTAAAAATACTTAGGCTAGCACTCATATCACACGACCATTATTTCACTCAATTTATTGACAGTTACAGAATTTTTACCCATCTCAGAAGAGTTAAAAACGATAAGTTTATTTGGTTTAGTAATTTACAAAGGGATATCTATATAATGTGAAGTATGTTACAGAATATTCCTTAGTTTAACTGTAATTTAATTTCAAATTTGGTGTTCTTTGTTGTCATTGAACATAGGTTCTTGTAGTTTAACAGATATTTTAAATACATACATGTCTAAACCTGAGATATTAACTATTTAATACATGAAAAATAATGTTTTAAAAATAAGGTAATTTTTATTCTTATACATGTTCTAACAGAATACTGCATGAAAGGTATGCAAATTTTACACAACTTTACAGTCTTATACTAAGACTAAATTTATCTGAAATTAAAAGGTTAGCAAATATAGAACCTTTAACCTTTAGTTCTACTTATAAGACAACATTCACGGGTAAAGGGAATCCAACAGGAATGTGCACTTACACAAATTATATAATATCTGCAAATCATGCCTATTTAAAATTGTGTGTCCCTATATTTATTGTGAGGTATAACATTAGATTGAATGTTAAAATGTTCCATTCATTAGGTTAGAATAAAAGATAAATTAAAGCTAGGTGTACAGTTAATACAAATGACTTTTCTGAAGGATACTACCAACACAGTTGCATATGGATATTCTCTCATCAGAACAATTTATCTTTTCACTGGAACCCAGTTAGACACTTTGATGTATAAAATTATGTACATAAGAATAAAACTCTTGCCTGGAGTTGCTGTCCCTTTGACTTGGAGAAGCAGCTGTCATTGGTACCAAGACACAGAGATTCAGTTAAGAGGGTGCAAGACACATTATTTTATAGGCAGCTCATCTTTTAGTTTCCATGGAGAAATGCCTGAGTTCCTATCATGTCTCAAAGCTGATGCTTACCCCTTTCAGTTGTACTTTTTTGCACCTATAACCTATACTTTATTTACATTTTACCTGAATTCCAACATTCCCTAAAACAATGTCATAAGCCTAGATTTTCCCTCCTAAGTATCCCCCACTGCAATGAGACTTAAAACCTGATTTTGCCTCAGAGTAGAAAGATTCCACAGAATGTATGATCAGTGACATTAGGGTGTTAAGACAACTGACACTAGAAGACAAGCATTGGTGCTTTGGTTTTATGTAGAGAAAAATCTATTAAACAATGTATACACTCAGCTATATTTTTATAAAATACAAAAGCATTCACATCTTTCATCCTGATGGAAATACAAAAGTTTCCCTGTAAAATCTACATAATGACAACAGTAATAATGAGTAAGAGCAGGTGGCTGTAAGGGAGTCTAAATTCTTTACAGTTTTCAATGCTATATGAATTTTACCTTAAAAATTGTGCTCCTTTTTATAACCATAGAAAAATGAAATACTTTTAAAAGAGTAGAACTTAAGCAATCCCTAATGTAAAACAAAAGTAGACAGAAGTATTCTGCAGCTAAAATCTGAATAATCCAAAGGTATTGAGGATCCCCAAATGAAATATGTGGAGTTTTTATTTCTTTGATTTTTGTTTTTTAGAATGCCTAGACTAAAGTTACTAGGTGAAGTAATATCTTGTTTGCCTACTAATAAAAGAATTGACACAGATGATACAAGATATTTCAACCATGATGCTTCTTTTTTCCTCTCTACTACCACTGAATCAACCCTATATTCTGAAATGCAAAGTAGAACTAATTGCTACAACTTTGCTCTACTAGGAGATTCATAATAATTCAAAATGTTTAGTTCATTAATGAAAATGGCTCTCTATCATGCTATGATTATTTCAGAAGACTTTACCTTAAATGCTCTTCAGTGGTTTTAAGTTTCTTGTTTTCAAAAGAAAAACCCTAAATTATCAACATTTCATAAACAATAACTGTTTCATACAATGGCTAATAACTTTGTGCTTCACATCAGTAAGTGCCATGTAGACTCTACAGCTTTTTTATATTACCTAGTGAACCTTTCCCTCAGATTCACCTTGTGAGCCTCTTCCGTGAATAGTCACCCAACAACTTCTAACCCTTGGGGAACTTTCTGGCTCTCAATAATAGAGACATTCATACTTTTCCACCATCTTCCCTCATCCTGGGCTCATGTGAGTCTCCCCTCATACCAACTGTGTATTTTTATGGTTAACTCCTTAGTAGTATTTCCAAGCACCTAAACAAGGCAATACCTTAGCACAATCAATATGCAATTAGTAACTAAATATAACATTTTTCCAACCATTGCAAGAGAATAAAAAAATATAGTTGTTGGAAAAGTTTCATTTATAAAAACAAACACTATAGACCATGTAACAGTAAATATGTAATATATATACATGGAACATCAGAAGTTAGATTTATCTAACAAATTTAAGCATGAGAATACTTAATGTAGGTGAAAACTGCCTATTTCAGTAGGAATAAACAGATCACAGATTCAAACATTTAAAAAAGACAGATTAAGTTTTTAAAGACCTATTTATGAAAATGTTAAAATAGCTCATTCTACAATTAGAATTGAAAATAATAGTTTATTTTACTGCAGGGGATAACTTCTTAAATAAGACATAAAAATGCAAGTAAAAAAGAGAATAAATGTGTTTTTATTAGTATCTAAAATATTAGTAAAACACATCATAAGAGAAATTAAAGGAAAACCATTACTTTAGATCATATTAGTATTCAAATGTATGGAACTCCTCTGAGTAGATATGGTTCAATGTATAAAGTACAAGCAAAAAGACCTGAATTTGGACCTTCAGAACCTAAAATCCAGGTGAGGCTGAGACCTTCTGTAATTTCACCTTTAGGGAGGTAGAGCAGGATGATCTCTACATGTTGCCAACCAACTAGTTTTAGTACATGGGTGAACTCTAGGTTCACTGAGATGTCTAGTGTCCAAATACCAGGTGGTGAGAAATAGAGGAAGAAACTCAGACTTGACCTTGAATGTCCACACTTGTATGCAAACATATGTGCATGAACCCCCATACACACATGAATTTTAATGCCTTCATAACACATGTGCACCCCACCCACACACACACCTGGGTAATAAATCTATGACCTCACAAGACCAGACCAGGGCTCTTTTACTGAGTTACAATTACAGCCCAGTGGGTGTAACTTTGCTAGCTGAAATCTTACAATGCCCATTAATGAAATGTGGCTTATTTATAGAACACCAGGTGAAATTACTTTTGAAGTGAAAAAAAAAAAAACAACCCTAGATATGTATCTTCATATTACAATTTACATTAGTAAATTCTCCCTAAAATCCTGTGCATGATTTTATCAAGAGGTTCAAATGGGTTTTCAATGTTTCACATTTTTCTGATTAAAAACAAAGGCAGAAAACAGTACTAAGCAATGTTTGTAAATGTGGGTAGTTTATAAACAGAGGTTCACGATTCCCTGTAATTTATGGTAAATTTAAAACATTACAATAAAAAACTAAATGCAACAATGGTGGACATTGTGGACAGCTTTGTATTACCACTGTAATTTTAATTACAACTTTAGGTAGTGGGAAATGTTAAGAGGGGAAGGAGAATTACAGGTTTTTAACTGAAATTTAAAAAAAGCAATCTTGCCAGAGATATAAGGGTAACCCAACAGACAAAAAAAAAAAAAAAAAAAAAAAAAAAAAAAAAAAAGTATCATCAAAGTCATGGCAACTCTTGAACTTTAAATTAGTGATGGAAAATGTTTGTCTGTGAAAGAAGTGAGGCTTTTAACCTCAATATACAGTCCCTGGGAGACATCATGATGTCTGGATGCTGTGAGATAAAGGAAAACCCAGTTCTCCCTCCCAGGTCTAGCACTAAAGAGTTTTAGAAAGAGAGTTAGGACTAGAGATGCTGGGTAATGCACTGTATTTAGACTCCTATAACAAGCAGTACTGGGCAGGAAATACTTCACAGAGACTGGAACAGGCAAAACTGAAGATCAAAAGTGTGAATAAATTTTTTTTCAGTAGAGAATTGTTCAGTTTCCATGAGTTTGTGAGCTTTTTGTTGTTTGTGTCCTTGTTGATAAAACATGATGGTCTCATAGGATGCAGGTAGTTATTTTAATTTCTTTGTATCTGTTGAGGCTTGCTTTGTGGCCAAGTATGTGGTCAATTTAGGAGAAAGTTCCATGAGGTGCAGAGAAGAAGGTATATTCTTTGCATTTGGGTGAAATGTTCTGTAAATATCTGTTAGGTTCATTTGGAGGACAGGGCCCTTTAAATCAACTGAGCAAACATCATACGAACCACAGGGAATGAAGCAACCAGCACAGGTTGACACGGGTCTGCACCACGTCTTCTGCATATATATTATAACTTTCAGTTTAGTATCTTCATAGGACTCCTGAAAGTGTGAAAGAGTGGGTCTGTGATTCTTGTGCCTTCTCTTAGGGGTCTTTTCCTTTTGTTGATGGGCCTCATTCAACTTTGACATGATGGTGTTTGTTTTAACTTAATATATTTATTTTGTTATGTTTTGTTGTTACCTCTTAGAAGCCTGTTCTCTTCTAATGAGAGACAGAAAGAGAGTGAATCCAGATATGAGTGGAGGTGGAGAGGAACTACGGGGAGTAGAGGTAGGGAAAACTATAATCAGGATATATTGTATGAGAAAAGGATGTGTTTTTAATAAATGGGGGAAAGCAATAAAAATAGAAACTAGAAAAAATAGAAATAGAAAAAGTGTGAACAGAACTTAAAGTGCCTAATCAGTGGAGATGTTTTTATGGGATGAGAATAAAATTATGGGGGCTCAGAATTAAAGGATCCTAAGAAAAATAGAAAACAATTTTCAAAAGCAGACCAGTGGGGGAATTCTTGTAGCAGTTTGGCAGAAGGACTCCTGGCCACTTGGTGCTATGTGATCACCAGATACCAACAGCAGAGGAAGAGTCTTCAGAGAACTCATGGAAGATGAATAGAGGGATTCTTAGGTGATACTGTACTTCTGGGATGCCACCAATGGAGGTGACATTAAAAAAAATACTTGTGGGTAATTGAACAGAATGTTGTGTTAATAAGGTGAAAGCCTGCAGCCATACCATTCCAGTTAAGGATGCCTAGAATTCTCAAGCCAAGGTGCAACCAATTTATGATGCTGGCAACCTCTACACAGCTCCCATTTTTTTGCCAGTATCAGTCCATGTGAATAACATTGTCACAGTAATATGTCAGCACCACTTCGTCATGTAATTATAACCTAGCTGCCTGTGTTGTGCTAAACATAAATCCAGCAAAAATTGTTTACTAAAGGCAAAGAAGAAGAGAATTAATGTCCCAAGAGCTACAGTTCAATACAAAACATTCCAAATAGGTGGTACTGCTTAATTGTGGAATGCCAAATCAGTATTTGTTGTTTTGAAACTGAAATAGCCACAGTTAAAGGACACCGAGTTTTCCATGTCTATGGGATGCTGCCATTCTACAAAAATCTGTTCCCTCTGTTCCTTCTTCATGGAAGGCCATTAAACATTTTTGTTTGTTTGTTTTTGTTTGCTTTTAATAAAGCTAATTTTAGTACTTTCCCAGAAATTTAAAAAATGGGTATGATTAAAATTATAAAATGTACCTTATGAAAAGTTAAGCACTAACTAGCTCCTTTTAGCTAAGACATGGCATTTTCTAGCCAATTGTTCTCCATATCACACTACATTCCCTAAGAATAGCTGTCATAATTCATTGGCCTTATATGAAACATAAAATTATCATGTATTAAGATCATTTTCCTTAGATATAAAATGAAGCAAGATATTCCCCCAATACATAAAATACCCAAACATACCTACATACAATAAAAATAAGGACAATGTTCTAAAGAACTAGTATTCATATAAATACAATTGACATACACTTGTTTATATTTCTACCCTCCCAGCAATCTGACTGAAATCATTATTTACATAATGTTTTAAAAACCTGAAATAGTTAATGAGACCAAAGGAAAATATAGAGAATTATGATCCTAGGGGAATTTAAGAAAAACTGAAATATTATGGACAAGGCCAAAACCACATTCACATCCTAGTCCCTGAAGCTGTAGCTATTTGGACATCCACTGGGCACAGAGCCCACTATCTTATGTGTTGTCCCCTGGGTACAAACCTATATTCCATGAACCTGGGGAGAAAGGAAAGGTGCTCTGTTACATGAGACAGTCTGGTGAGGTTAACATTTAATTGCTTTGTTAAACACAGGGAAATGTTAAAACAGCTTTTACTATGCTTCTTAAGTGGTTAAGGAATTTTCTTCAGATGCTTATCTCTGGCTACATTTCTTGAAAAATTAAGGTAGAAGATGGAGAGTCCTCATCTCAAGAGAGCCACGTTCGTGTCCAATTCTGTTATATGGCAAGGTGCTCTAGTTTGCTTTCTACTGCCATGATAAACAATACCATAACCCAAAGCTACTTGGGGAACAGAAGGTTCATTCAGCTTACAACTTAGAGGCTATAATGAAGTTCAAACAGCACAAGAGCCGGAGGCAGAAGCCAGATCAGAGATCATGGCAGAACACTGCTTATTAGCTTACTTGCCTTGCCTTGCTTGGCTACCTTTACAGAGCTCAGGCCCACATTCCTAAGACTGGTATGGCCCACAGTAGTTCACACACACACACACACACACACACACACACACACACACACACACACACTTAAAAATCCAAATATGTAAGAAACACAAATAACAATAGAAAGAAAACAAGGACCCCTGTTAAAAATTGACAAGTATATGAGAAAATTTCCACAACAGTTAACAATCAGCAACATGTTAATTAAAACAACAATGACACATTGCTTCATATCTATTAGAAAGGTTAACACAAAAAGACAGGGGATAAAAACTGCTGGTGAGGCTGAAGATAAAAAGCAACAGTAGGGCATTATTGATAGCAAAGAAAATAAGGATACTATGACAAAAGGATATTTTAATCATAAGATTGACAAAAGAACCCCTTCATACATCACTCTCATTACTGGGTATACATCCAAAGGAAAGAACATCACATATCAAGGAGGCATCTGCACTCCCATGTTCCTTGCAGCATCACTCACAACATTATGTATGTATTAACCTCAGTGTCAGTTAATAGATAAATACATATGTGAATGAAAGCATAACAATATTATTTAGTCTTTAAAAAGAAATAAATGAGAAACAACAAAGATAAACATGGAGGGTTGATTATATAAAAATAAGCCAGGGACAGACAAATGCAGCCTGGTCTCATTTATATGCAGTATCTAAAAGAGTCTATTTAAAATTCACAGACAGGAAAATAGTAGTTTCCAGAGGTTGAAGAGTAAAGAGAGTTTAGAAGCCATTGGTCAAAGTGTACAAAAATTCACTTCTATGTTAAACATAAGCTGGACAGACTAATATACAGCATGTTGAATCTACATAATATATTGAGCTGTCTGCTTAAAATCTCCCCAAGGAGAAGCTCTGTAATGTTTTTTATACACACTCAAATGTGAGGTGATATGTGAGGTGATAGATATGATAATTAGCTTAATGTTGGTAATCATTTCACATTGTATACACTTATCAAAACATCACCTTATTTAGCTTGAATACACAAAATTTTTGTTCATTATAACTCAAACTAAGAGGGTATATATATATAAACTCAGAATTGTTTTCCAGAAGGATGTCTGAACCATTTCAAATTCCCACTAGCAGTGTCCCTGAGGCCTAGTTTCGTTGCATACTTGGTGGTGTTTGGTGATGTCATTGTTTTATTATTGTAGCTTTACCAACTTGTATGTAGTCATGTATCACTGTTGGAAATCCAACTTCCTAATGGTTAATGATGGTAAACCTCAAACATCTGTTTATCACTTTGCTATAAATGCCTATTTTTGTCTTTTTAAAATTTCATTTTTTTACTTTCACATCAGCACTGTATTTACACTGTTTCCCTCCTCCTCCCTCGGCTTTTCCCATGATCATCTATTCCTTCTCAAATCCACCAGTGTAGTTTTCTGTAATGTTCTCCATATGCTATAAAAAAAGAACTTTCCTTGAGGAGGGTGAGACCTGCAGTTATCCCTGGGAAAAGGTTATGTACGGAGGATGCTGTTAGAGAGTGCTCTGGTTTGGGGAAGTGGCAGCAGCAGGTTCTCCTCTAGGTTGCATGGCCTCACCAGCCCTGGGTAGTGGGTCTAGTTAACAGTATCAGGCAAGAATTCCCTTCTTCTAAGCAGGCCTTAAGTCTAATTTGATTACATTTCTATAGAATTTGAAAGGTTTTTTGAAGCAAGGAGTTAGTTCTGTGTCAAACACAGGTCATTTGTAAGTATTTCTGGCTACCGATATCGGTCTCTTCATTATCATAATAGAATCCTTCAAAGTAGAAAAGTTTTAGTTTTGATGAGATGAATTTATCAAGTTTCCGTTTGATGGCTCTTGATTTTGGCATAAGTGTCAGATCCTTTTATTTGGCCCTACTTTTCAATAATTTTTCCATGATTTTATGGAATGTTTTAGTTTTAAATTTCACACATAAATCTCTGGTCTTTTATGAGTTTGAAAGTGTGAAGTTGATATTGATCCTCACATAGTTTAAGGATATCCAATCATGGCAGCAACATCTACTGAACAGATGTCTGTCTCGCCATCACTGAATTGTCCTGAATCTTTTTCAGAAATATGGTATGAGTTTGGGTCAGAATTTCTTCTTTTCTGAAGTTCTGGAAACTCAACTTGGGGCTTAAAACCATTCCCTTAATAATATCATACAAATGGTTGTTTTTATCAAAGCTTCTATGTATCTTCTTAAATGAACAAGACTTTATTAATGATATTCTTAGACTTTAATACAAACAAGTATTGAATGCAGGCAAAAATGATTTCCAATGATCACATCTTTCTAGGAAAAATTCTTAATATTCATGGCTCAAGATAGTATTCTAATATATTGATCCTAAAATTTAAGAGTTTCCTCCAATAATACCATCTAGTCATTTCTATGCATTTATTGCAAGCAACAAAATATGCCACTGTAAAAGGAAAGGAATTTCGCAGGTTTTACACTACTCTTAATTAGGAATGGCTGGAGAACAAGGTTTAAGAATAAGCAAATGCAGATGACTTCAAGTAGTTTGATGATGTTATTGTCTTTTGACAGTAGCAGCAATGACCCCCATTGCTTCTATCATACTCCTCCATAAACAAATTGATATGATAGAAATAGCTGTTTTGTTTCCACTGTTAAAAAAAATAAATAAATAATAAACTTTTTTTTTCTACCTCAAAATGTTCCCTGGGTTCATATGACTGATAAATACCAGCTTATGTTCATATGCCCTAGGGACAAAGTAAATGAGGCAAGAATACACTTGGCATTTCTTCTTCTATACTGCAAAAAACCCGCTTAGCTGTCTTCCACTAGAGTACTCTCCAACAAGCCACACACTTTCTTTGTATTCTAAGGTTTCTTCATTGTATAACAATGGCTACCAACCCTGGCATCATAGGAAAAACACCAACAGAATAGTGAAAGCTTGTGCTCATATGTCAGGCCAGTTCCATGAGAAAAAAACAGGCATAAGAATAAAGCTCCATAGTTAACTCGAACTTAAAATTAAAATGTATATAATTCTACACAGTGTAGGTAAATATAAAATGTGGGTTTATGTCAGAACACAATCCATTAATGAAGCTGTGTGAGGAGATTTCTGAGACCTTGTGAGAAAATTCCGAGTAAACAAGATAAGAGTTTTGTAATCTCTGCTCTTCCATAACACTGGTTGTTCTTGGAGTGTGCTTTTGTGCCCCCTTCGGTGTAGTGGATAGGAGTGAGCTTGCTTCATATTATTCATTACAGCTGGCTATTGTCATTTGCTTATCTGCCTCTATGGAAAAACATGTTTTTGCAGTTTATGGCTTGTCTTTATTACTATACACTTGAGTCATGAGACTCTGCTTAACCCTCAGAGTATATGTTGTCTAGTCTGATGGTCTGAATAAAGTTATCTGTTGTGTGAGAGTTTAGTCCACCTCATTTTTAGGCCCTGCTCTCCCATGTTTATGCTGCCAACTAGAATGGCAATAGATCTAGTCTTGTTCTGAATTCCAAATTGTTCTTATGTGTTATATGTATTTTGCACAGGCATTTAGTGGTTCATGGTTAGAGTAAACATCACAAATGAGCACTAGAATACTTCTTTTAGAGGATATACCTAGTCAATGCTGAAACATTCTGAAGTATAAGAGTCTATAAAACATTGGGAAAATGACAGATAATACAAAAGCATTGGTTTTAGGTCCTTAAAGCACTCAGAGAAATGTGTTTCTATTTGCTAGTAAGTTAAACTACAATAAGACATGTTTGTCAAAGTAACTTCAACTATGAAAAATGCACTTTTATTCCTATTTTTTGACATGTGAGAAAATTTCCCAGATTCCTATAAAAAAAACCTAAACATAGTATTTCATTAATTTACCCCTCTAAAAACGATAGTGATTTAGATAATTATACCAATTGTCAATATTAGGCTAATATACTATCTATTTTGTTTTATAAAATAAGTAATACTTCAAGCATGCAACACTGTATAATAAAATTGTTCCTAGTAGCATGAGTATTTTTGAACCTGTAGCAGTAGTAAGTAAAAGTACCATTTAATAGTTTGCGTGACAGTGTATTCATAGTTTTTTTGAAAATATATACTTATCACACTTAATAGTTATTAATATATTAAATGATATATTAATGTTTAATATATGTATAATTATGTGTATATATGTATGTTTATACATATACATTTGTACACATACATACACCTTTCAAATTATAGTAAGTAGTTAGAGAAAAGCAATACCACATTTACAATTAAGAATTAAAGCTGGGCAGTCGTGGCACACGCCTTTAATCCCAGCACTTCGGAGTTCAAGGATAGCCTGGTCTACAGAGAGAGTTCCAGGACATCCAATACTACACAGAGAAACCTTGTCTCAAACAAATAAAACATTATTTGACATGTATAAATTTAAATATACAATGTATCATAGATATGAACATGCAGAATAATATAGCATCTAGAGCAATTTTCTCTTAATTTTGTTTTTTTTGAGACAGGGTTTCTCTGTATAGCCCTGGCTGTTCTGGAACTTGCTCTGTAGACCAAGCTGGCCTCAAACTCAGAGATCGCTCTGCCTCTGCCTCCAGAGTGCTGGAATTAAAGGTGTGCTCCAGCACTGCCCAGCTAATATTTTTTGATAATTTAAAAAGATAAGAAAAATGTGAAGGATATCAGTTGCATATTTCAGCATCAATACCTGAGCCTTAAAAGCAGTAATCAAAACAAACACAATAGACAGACATATGGCACAATATAGGGCTTAATACGTTTACATCTTGGGTCCCATTGTTACATCACTTGCTGTATGATTACATCACTATGTATTATCAATTGATTCTCAGTTCCCAGTAAACTAGTACAATTTCTAAATGCATTTACTTTAACTGAACTTACTTTAATTCACATTACCTGAATGTTACCTTTTACTTAATCACCTTACACAAAAGATCATACCCATAACCTAGGTCTGTTAGTTTTCTGTTGGTTTGATAAAATGCCAGGACTAATACAACTTATCAAATAAAGCATTTAATTGGGTTTTTATTTCAGTGTTAGAGATCATGATGGCTGAGTGAAGTCATGGCAGCAGGTAGCCAGAACAGCACCTGAGAGCCACAAGTATAAGGCAGAGAGAGAACACTGGAAATGAAGGGAGGCTTTTGAAGCTTCAAAGCCACCAATACCACCCCATCCCACCTTACTCCCACCACCCCCCTTGGTGACATACATCCTCCAACAAAGCCACATCTCCTAATCCTTCCCAAACACCAACCAACCAAGAATATGTTACTCAAACATATTCAAACACATGAAACTATGGTGTATTCTTTTATAATTCACTACATTCTACTCCCTAACCCCTAAACCCTTGTGACAATATCATAATGCAAAATGCATTTATCCCTACTCCAGTGTCCCCATAATCTTTCACAGTCTCAATGCTGTTTTAAATTTTAAAGTCTGCTGTGTGGTGGTGGTGGTGGCGGCGGCGGCGGCGGCGGCGGCGGCGGTGGTGGCGGGGGGGGGGGGGGGGGGCGGCGCACGCCTTTAATCCCAGCTCTTGGGAGGCAGAGCCAGGTAGATCTCTGTGAGTTCAAGAACTGGCCAGCCTGGTCTACAGAGAAAGATCTAGGACAGGCACCAAAACTGCACAGAGAAACCCTGTCTCAAAAAATACCAAGAAAAAAATTAAAGTCCGAAGTTTCTCTGATATTCAAAGCAATATCTTAATTGCAATTCCTTGTAAAATTAGAAAGCAAATTACACAATTCCCACATTCAATGGCATAAAATGCACATTACCATTCCAAAAGTGAGGAATGGGGACATACTGAGCATGTAATGGACAAAGCCAGACCAAAATCCAGCAAGGAAAACTCCAAATCTGGTAGGTCCATCTCTGATATCAAAGGGCTTGTCTGCCTTCATCACTCCAGATTCACTGCCTGCAAAATATGGTTGTTTTTTTTCCCCCTTTGGCTGGTTCTATTCCCTGCATACAGCTCTCTTTGGTAAATATCCATGCCTCTTGGGCCTTTACGCAGGCACTAGCCTACCACACATTGTGTGACCTCAGCAGCTCTCCTTAACTGTTGAGGAAGATTCCATTGCCCCTTTACTCTTATAGCCTTCATAATCCTAAAGCCAGAACCCCACCGACAACACTGCCAGTTTTGAAAACCAACTTTGGGTGAACTCTCCACCCTTAAACCATATTTGTAGCAGCGCTCATTTTTTTTTTTTTTTTTTTTTTTTTTTTTTGTTGCTTTTAAGGCACATATGGTTCCTCAGGCCTTTCCTTTTTACAAGTTAGAATCTTATCTGGGTGGCATGACACTATGAAAGCACCCTTCCCTTCATTACATTTCTGATGAGGTCACTCTTCAATCTTTTTTTCTCTTTCAGTACAAGCCTTGGTGCTAACATTAAGTGTCCCGATTCTTCTTTTCTCTTCAAATTTTACATTGTGTGTTTCTTTTTGCCCTAGTTGCTCATTTATATTGTAGACCTGCATAAGAGTGATGACTAATAACCACACAACAGAACCAGTATTAGGCTGCTCTACCAAACAAATTGGTCAGTTAGTTTTCAAATTACCCTCAGGCAAATTCTTATGGCAGGGACATAAAGCAGCCACATTTTCCCCCCAAATCAACCCAGGAACAATCTCTAGCCCAATGGCTAATATTTGTCACCTATCAAACTTCTTGAAGAGAACTCCTACTACAATGGTCCATTAAGCTCTGCTTACAATGTTCAACCACTTTCCCACTCCAAAGTTCCAAAGTCTTCAAGTTTCTCCACAAACAGCATAGTTAGGCTCTTCACTAAACACATGGTTAGGCCCACTCCCTGGTACCAACTTCTGTATTAGTTACTTTTCTATTGTTTTGATAAACCACCACTATTAAGTCAATTTATAAAACAAAATGCTTACTTTTGCTTATGTTTTTAGAGTGTTAGAATTTATGAAGGTAGAGGGAAGGCATGGGGCCATGCAGTAGGAACAGCAGCTAAGGTCTCACATCTCATATGCAGGAGGCAGAGAGACCACATTGAGAATGACATGAGGCTTCCAAAGCCCTTAAACCTTTTCCACTCACACACCTCTTCCAACAAATGTATACCTCCCACACAGTTTCACCAACTGAAGACCAAGCATTCAAACATATGAGCCTACAGAAACCATTCTCATTCAGACTACCACATAATTTAAGTACATTTTAAATGTTTTAAACTCTACATAGACACTAGCAGCTGATATGGGGTCCTGTATAGCTTATTTGAAAGAATATATTAGCCAAATATGAAGCCATGATCAATGCATATACACTTGTGACCATGCTGAGTGGCCTAAAACATTCTCTAGGAAGACTTTTATTGTGGTATAAGTCTTTCTCTAAATTTCTCTTCAGTTGCAATCTAAATAAATTTGAGCAATGCAAGTAGCAATGCTAGCTTTATACCAGTTGGACAATGAAAAAAATGTATTTATTTTGGGAGCTGTAGGGATGGCTCCGTTGGTAGAGTGCCAGCTGTGCATGACAAGAACCTGAGCATTGATGCCCCCAAACCATGTAAAAGCCTGAGCTATGGTGGTGTGCATCTGTAACTTCAGAGCTGTGGTGTGGCAGACAGGGTAATACCTGGATCGCACTAACCAGCCAGACCAATGGAAAGAGGCTGGTACAAGGAGAGAGCCTGCCACAAAAGTGCAACACACACATGTACACAAAACTTTTTTTAAAGAAAAAATGTATTTGTTTTTGAGAGTACATATGAATGTGTTGCCTTTGACATTTGTAGCAAGATGATAACTATTATACGGTAGATACAATGCTGAATGTGAGGTTAAAACCCTGCTTTCAATGTAGCAAACCCACAAACACAGCATGAGTTTCTATAATTCTAGTTGACACATTTTGCTCCTTTTAGATTTTAGTTCATAAATGAAATAGGAATAAAAAAGAAATGTACTGTCAAAAATACTGTTGGAAGAATTACATAAGATATGTGAGAACTTTTTATAATCTGAAAAGTGCAGTGCACACAAAAAACATCATGACTGAGTTCTGTGTTATTATATTTCAGATTAGCATGAACTCTGATGTATTAGTGTTCTCAGTAATCATACTAGTGAGTTTTTAAGGCAGTACTTTATAATGAATTCAGTTAAAAAGGAGATGAAATATCTTGCATATGCTCAAAAATTACAGCTACTATTAGTAAGTCCAAATATCATGAAAGAACAATAATAATTCAATGTATATCTTCTGTTTACAACAAAACACCATCTATCATTCAATTTGATGGACAGATAAAATATTCTTATGAGAAAATAATGATACAATGTAAAAACAAGTGACTGAGAGTATCTTAAAATCAAGCTAAAAGGGGTTTATATGGAAAGTTAATTAAAATGTCAGGGTGGTGGTGGCTCACTCCTTTAATCCCAGCACTTGAGAAGCAGAGGCAGGGGGCTCTCTCTGTGAGTTCAAGGCCAGCCTGGTCTACATACAAAGAGTTCCAGGATAGCCAGAACTGTTACACAGAGAAAACCTGTCTTGAAAAACCAGAAATCCAAAAACTATACTAACCAATAAACAAACAACAAAACAAACAAACAAACAAAAAACCCAAAAATGTCCTCAGTCTAGAATTTGTGTTCTGTGGACAAAGTTTTGAGAGTCCAAAGGAACAAAAAGGAAAGAAAAGCAATACTCAGCAAAGCGAGGAAACATTAATAAAAAATCTGAGGCTACAGAAATTACAGTTAACTCCTTTCTAATAAGTTAATTTCACTTGATGGAAATTACTTTTCCTTCTAAGCTAAAATTCCCTAACATGTGATGTCTAGGTATCATCTATACATTAGGGGAAAGGTAATTTTTGTTTTGTTTGTATTGCTGCTGCCTTTTGTCCTCTGGCTTCTGTGATGTGGTTAGTGTAAGCAGAGTAGTGCAAAGGTATTGGTGAAATTATTAAGGCCACTCCACGTAGTTAAAAGGGAGGTTTATTTTGTGGGGTAACTTACAAATGAAGGGGTAGGTCGCAGAGTCTGGCAAAGGTATAGGGTAGTCCGGCGGCGTTCTC
Organism: Onychomys torridus; assembly: GCF_903995425.1. Classification (NCBI taxonomy): domain Eukaryota; kingdom Metazoa; phylum Chordata; class Mammalia; order Rodentia; family Cricetidae; genus Onychomys; species Onychomys torridus. The sequence continues at coordinate 77,669,846 of NC_050455.1, forward strand.
TGGAGAACTCTGCTCGGTCCACCTCTAGCGTCCCGCGTCCCGGCCCCAAGAGAGCCACCTCCTCCTGCTCCTCCCTCTTCCGCTCCCTCCTCTGCCCTGCCTTGTGGGCGTGATCATTACTGAAGCCTCAATGGGTGTTGGAACTTCCAGGCCAATGCTGGGATGGCTACCCACTACACAAAGGTTTGACTACTTCCTAGATCCACACAGGTGTACCCCCATGGCTTTTTATGGTCCAATAAAATATCAGTTACTAAAGAGCTACTTCTTTATTGGGAAATCCTTTTTGCTACTACATGTCCTCCAAAATATCAACCATAATTATGTCTCTTGAAACAACGAAATTAAGGAATATATGTGTTACAAAGGTATTTGATAAAAATATCATGAAAGTATTAATTTTATCATTTAGGGATTTGCGTACTTAGAGCAGTTGCTCTCAACCTTCCTAACACCATGACCCTTTAATATAGTTTGTTATGTTGTAGTGACACTCACATAAAATTATTATTGTTGTTATTTCATGACTGTAAATTTTCCATGGTTATGAATCAAAATATCTGTGTTTTCCAATGGTCTTAGGCAACCCCTGTGAAAAAGCCATTTAACCCCAAAGGGGTCAAGACCCAAAGGTTGAGAACTACCAAGGTACTTGGTATCAGAGGAATGAAATAACATTTTCTTTTTTCTTTTCTTTTCTTTTTTCTTTTCTTTTCTTTCTTTGGCTTTTGAGACAGGGTTTCCTCTGTGTAGTTTTTGGTGCCTGTCCTAGATCTTACTCTGTAGACCAGGCTGGCCTCAAAACTCAAAGAGACCCGCCTGGCTCTGCCTTGCAAGTGCTGGGATTAAAGGCGTGTGCCACCACCATCAGGCAAGAAATAGTATTTTCAATTTCACCAAGTCATCCATAATGTGCAAATCTATCAGAGCATAAATGTAGCTATGAATCCTCATATATTCCTTCCTGAATTCCAGTCTTCCACGTATTCTGTATACTTGATCGCTTCAAATAAAAGTTCAGCAATATATCTAGGTTTAGTTTTTCTAGCTCTGTGTGTGTGTGTGGCAGGAGTTGGAGGAGATGTGTGTGCTCTGTGTGTGTGTGTGTGTGTGTGTGTGTTTCACTTCGACATTTTTTAAATTAAAAGATCCTAGGTTATGCTCATATGCACATTTAAGTTTAAAAACCTAAAAATAAATTTTGTTACTGTAGATGCTGTTGTCTAAGCTTATACTACATCTTATGCAATAATGTACAGAACAAATAATGTATATGAATTAAACAGAATATACATATGATCTCTATCTTGAAATTTAGTAATTATCTGCAGACATATATACAAATACAGAAATAATTGACACAGTATACATACTATTATATATTATGTAACGTATAATGATATATGATGTGTATGTATAAACATGGACCTAGAAAAAACATCAAAAATAATTGGAAATTTTCATTTATTCTAAATCCATACTTAATGAGAAAGGATTATTTATAAATAAATATGAGTATTATGGATCATTTTCTGAAAGCAATGTTCAAGACACACAATCGTATGAATACATATTTAAACATTAGAATACAACTTCCATATCTTAAACACACCAATGATTCAGATTGGTAATGATGATCTTGGATATTCTTTTTAAGTTTCCGATCTGATCATTATCTTGATCATTTAAGATTGTGTCTTAAATTTATCTACTCCATCCAGTTCTTAGCATTACTAAAGTATGTTATACAAAATACAACTTCACTTTAAGAAGCAGTTTTAGTGATTTAAAAGAATAATTTACTAAATATTACTTTCTCTAATGACTAAAATTCTGATCATGCTCTGTTGTTTGTTTTGATGACTGGGCTTCTGTACAAAGCCTGCCTTTACAGCTTGTCTCTCATGGGCAGCTACACTCTTCTCTCTCTTATCATCAGAGGAAAAGTTTACAATAGAGAAACTCATGTTTGAAAAACAGAAATCAAGACTTCAGTCAGGAGTGTGTGTGTGTGTGTGTGTGTGTGTGTGTGTGTGTGTGTGTGTGTGTGAATTGAGGAAAGAGAGATGGCAGTAGGTAGATGAATTTAGTTTGCTATAAAAATGTGGATGGAAAAAATGAAAATACTGTGCCTACATTGTTTCATAAACTAGTATGCACTAAAGATTTTAAGTAAGTTTCTCTGCATTTTGTCTTCCCCAAAAACCAAACTTGGAAAGTGAATATGGTTGGCCCAATGTGTTGAGTAGTACAAGTTCACTATCAGTAGTGCTGGCTTAATACAACATGACTTTGTAATACACACAGAATCACACAAATCAGTATATGCCATAGATGAACTGTATGGACTCCACTTGATTATTTGTTTATTATGCATAGCTATAGACATATACCAAAATACTTTGAGACACTCTTTTGGCACATCAATATAACGATGTGAACCATTCACTAGGCTTTGAATAATGCATAGAAATACAATCCCAAATAAATCACTATATTTCTGGTGTATATGGGCTTAAGGATAGTTAGTCCTATGAATATGTTTAGTATTCTTATGAAATGCTTGGGACATAAAGTGTTTCATATTTGACACATACACATATACATAATGGGATATTTTGGTAAGTTTAACTTGGAAAATTCATTTATGTTTTATATACAATTTTTAAAATTTATTTTATTGTATGTTTAAGGGTGTTTGGGTTGTATATATGTGCACCACTTGTATGTCTGTTCCTGTGGAGAGGAAAAGAGGGCATTGTAAGCCCTGGTTCTGAAGTTACAGATTATTGTGCACCTCCCTTTTAGTGCTGGGAATTGAACGTGGGTTCTTTGAAAGAGCAGTTAAACACTGATAATTCTCTTCCATCCCTATATATACATTATTTACACATACTTGGAAGTAAGACACACTTTTAGAATGCCTTTTTTAAAGAATACTAATCACATGAAGTGATATGGAATTTTTTACTTGTGGCTATGACCTTGGCACTCAAAAAGTATTTGGGGGTAATTTCTGTTTTATGATCATTTATGATGTGAATGAAATTCTTTGACAACAATAATGTGATGTCTGAGTCTAGATTTAGTCAAATCAGCAATCTAAACTTTGTTCAGTCATGTTAGTGATGAATGATATCATTCCATATTGCTATATTTATTTTGATAGATGAGTCAATGAGCGGTATATTCAGTCACCAATGATTTCAATGACAGGTTTCTTAGTTTAGCCCCAATCAAGGAAATTGAATATTTTTAATATGTGTCTTGATTACTTGAATCTAATCTGTCAGAGTTCAGAAGAAAATGGACAATCAAGGCTTAGAGATAAATAAGCCTCATTAGCATGTTTTCATTTTTATTATTACCTTCTAGTATTCTTTCCTTAACAAACAAGCACAGGTACTACAGTATCTTGTGAATTATGACAGTAATTGCTCAAACAGAAAAGTGAGTAGAGGAATGAGATAGTTGTAAAGATACTGAAGTACTGTCAAAGATAACACACACATACACACACACACACACACATACATACACACACACATAAGTTCATAAAGACAGTGACACTTTTGTACAGCATTTAAATTACTATTACACTTATATAATACTTTAAAAAATCACATGTATAAATTTTACCTATAAAATTCAGTGCTTTAACAAATATTTAAAAAGAGCTTTAGTGAATATTGGGGAAAATATTTTATTTATTCTTCAAAATGATGTTCATATGTTGGGGATGTAGTTCATTTGGTAAAATTCTTGCCTGATATGTACCTAACCCTGGATCCTGAGCACTGCAGAGCAGTATGTGATAGTAGTACAAGAATTTTGGAGATGGAGGCAGAACAATCAGAAGTTCAAGGTCATCCTCAGTTATAATGCTAGCTTGAGGCTTATCAAAGATACACAGCCCCTTCACGAAACAATAATAATGATAACGATAATAATAATATAATCTTTCTTAATGGAAGAAAATGTTGTTGATGAATCAAGACAAATATCAAAGCTGACTCAATTTTTCTTTATTAATGATTGCCCAAATGAGTCAACTAAAGAATACAGTGAAAGCCATCCAGCCACTATAACCTGAAACCAACATGCACAGAAACCAAGAAATGTTTTATTTTTTCCCCTTCAGTGTGATACTAAGCCCTCATTTAGAGGGAGTAAGGGGTACAATAAAACATTTCATCAAAAAAGATGTTCTTAAGTCACAGGTATGCAGTAGGCAACTGGCCTCCTACATTGACCATTTGTCAATAAAATATTATAAAATTTTGATTCCTGAAAGTTTGAGTTCTTTTCACAATATACCAAATATCAGCACAAATACAATTACAATTCATTATATGTTGAAATAAAGTGTTGGTTATAATCCACACAAGAAGCACCATATATCCATTGAATTACAAATGGTTTGTTTGGAAGAGTGTGTAGTTTGGAGTCCATAAATTAGAAACATACACCCTTAATGGTGAAAGTATTAATGCCTATCCAATTCTTATTTCTATGATTTTGGACATGATGATACATTTAAATTTTCAAGTGCACACACTGTTATCTTTAATTTGTGTTTTAGTATCTCATAGGACCTACTTATAAACTGTCACCGAACCAACAATATAGAGCTTTGCCATTTCAACTTATTCTTTTGAGTGTAAGAATATTCTGAAAACAAATATATATTATCAAGTTTCTTTAATAAATTATGTTTTCCAAAATGGTTAAGGGCATTTAAAAAATAAAGGGTTCAAACTTTAGATGTTAAAATACACATTCTTCACACAGAAAAGAAGTAGACGATAAAAATAGTTTGTATATAGACACACTTTTAATGTTTTTAAAGAGGCATGTCCAATAAAATGCATATTTTTAAATAAACAGTGAGTTTAGCAAAAGATTCTAAAAGATTCTTTGCTCTAAATATGTATGGGAACACATGGTTGGGTGGAAATGGTGTTCTGGAGTGACATTTCACATGTTCCTTAATGTCTAGTTATCCTGGAGGCAGTTGGTGTCTTTTCCTTGAACTTTATCATGTAACTAAGCTACATATTCAGTTCTTATAGTATGTAATCCTGTATAGTTTAAATGGGAGGAAGGGAGGGGATTCTCTAGTTATCAGTCCCATATTCCTTGACTAAGAGTAGAAACATTTCACTGAGATGAGGAAGGGGGCTTAATTCTTCCATTAATGCACACGTTTGGAAGAAAGACTCAGACAAAACCAGAGTTCAGCAGGACTGAAGGGATAGATAAGGAATAACCACCCTGTCAGAGCAAAGGGAATCAAAGGTCAAGTAAAGAGGACTCACATACAGCGGGAATCCTATATAGCCTTTTTCGGCTGGCAGCTCTGGGGGTCCCAGATAGGTTCTTAAGTGAAGAGCAACTGTAGGTTTTCACCAGGTCAGGTCTTATCTCTGGGGGATGGAGGGGACAAAGCATGATCTTCTACCCAAGAAGAGCCCCTGAAACCTTGCCCCTCCCTTTGTTGTGGAAGTGGGGTGCTGGGCTGGGGGATGGGAATGGGTGACATAAACTTGTCCTAGCTAGCTATGCATTTCTTGCTCTTTTTTTGTTTTGTTTTTGTTTTTCGAGACAGGGTTTCTCTATGTAGCTGTGTGCCTGTCGTGGATCTCACTCTGTAGACCAGGCTGGCCTCGAACTCACAGAGATCTGCCTGACTCTGCCTCCCAGGAGCTGAGATTAACAGCCCAGTGCATTTCTTGCTCTTTAAGCATGAGAATGGATCCCTGTGTCCTTTGGTCTGCCTTCAGTGAGAATGCCAGCAGAGGCAGCAAAAGAGGCAGCTTACTGCCCCCATCACTTCCCTCCAGCTAAGGGTCCATAAGCACTTCTGAATGCAGGGTGAACTACCTTCCTTCTCTGACTGCTCTATACCTTTGTGCAACTACCCAAAGGCACATTGCTTTTATTCTCAAATTTACAATCCCCCCACTTCTATACATAAATTTAAGATCCCCCCTTTCATTCTTTTTCCTTTCTCCAAGTTGGAATATTCACTTATTCAGTAGAGAAATCCGGGAACTTTCCACCTCTAAACTAGGATTCTAGAAAGTCTAAGGATAGAACTTGTGAACTCAGGAAGACAGACACAGCTTAGGGAATGAGCAACCCCCCACACTGTTGTATACTGAGCTAAGTTTCCCTTTCATCTTGTGGCCAGGTGAACCTGGCCGGCCACACTGCTGTGTCTTGGAATTGGGAATACCCCCTGCAAGTTAGTCTGCTTCCATTCATATCCATCAGATCTGGAGAGCTCCTCTCCAGGTGCCCGCCCATTCTTTCCATCCATGACCTAGGTCCTTTCAGGACAGTCAGTACATCCCTTTAAAATACCTATGGAATCACCAAAGTTTTGTCTTCCCTCTCACTTCCCCGCCCAGGTCCACACTGTTTGTCCCCCAAGTTAGACCACACATCTCTCAAGAAGAAAGTAAGATTCCATAAACTTTGCCTCCACGGACTTTCCTGCAGTGAAGAGCGAGTGCACCAACAACGCACACTTGCCTATACACAGGCACAAATACACAGGTCCGGGAAAACAGCAGATGAGGCAGCCAGCCAGTGGGCAACTCTAAAGGGCACGTTAAAGTCCTTGCTGTAGCCAAAAGGAATGTGCTGCACTTAAGAGGCATCAAAAGAGAATTTCGAAATGGGCTTGGGGAAAGAAGACCAGGAAATGGTGAATATAAACACACGTAGAGAGATAAAGAAACCATTTACACCTGCTGTCAGTACACAGCAGTTTTCGCGAAAGGCGCACACTTTTGAGAGAAATCATTGTGGGGTGCACTGAATGTAATAAATACCCAAGGCTTATATATCTTTGGAACTGACACTCTCTGTGTTCTATTGGACTTCTTGCTGTGGTCACCATGAGCCCAGCGCACTTGAGGATGGGGATTCTAGGCGCTTCAGAGCCCTCACCTCGGTGTGCAGAGTACCCTAAGCGGTGCCAAGCGCTCCTCGGGTCAAGCAACAAGCGGACTATCTGGGGAAGGCTAGCTGCCCTGGTACTCGCGCGGGTCACCTCTCCCCGCCCCCATCCTTAGCAGTCTGCCGGGCCACTGGAGCCGAGGAGAAAGAGAAAGCCGAGTTAGCCACTCACCCCTAGCTTCCTGCTGCGGATTTTCACGTAGCCCTGCTTGACTATGTCGTTAAAGTTGGAGGCCATGGCCAGCGCGGTCGGGCTCTTCTGCTGGGCGATCCACTCCTTGGAGTCGACAACCGCTGTCCACCGCCCGGTCCACGCAGGTCTTGCATCCAGCCGGCCGTCGCCGGCAGTCGCGCCACCGCCAATTTCTCCCCAGGCTCCTGCCGGCGCCGACCAAGGGTCGATAGCAGGGCCGCCAAGCACCGGGACCAGGGAATCGGGCCCGGAGCTGCTCAACAGCACTAGCACCTCGCGAGCGGTCGTCACCTTCGCCCCCGGCCACGAGCGGAGCACCGAGGCCCGCGCCGCCCCCAGTTGTGCCCCACCTCCGCGCCGCCGCCCCCGGCAGCACCCACGGGCTGGCGCCTCACTCGGCGGCGCACAGCTGGCCGGAGCGCACCATCGCGGCTCCCAGGCGCGGAGGAGGGGGAGGGACGGCGGGGCGGGCCGTTGCGCCCGCTCGGCTCCCTCCTCCTTGCCCGCGGGGTGGCAGGGCTGGAGGATCCTGGCAAGATGCACTCCATCACTCACTTCTCCCACAGGGAGCTCCGCCTGCCACCCGCGCCTAGGGTACCGCTCCCACCAGAGACCTGGGTTGGCACCACTCGCCCAGGCGTGGATTCCTAAGGACAAGGATCCTCATTCCGCCGCTGCTGCTAATCTCGCCATCCCAAGCTGGGCAGTGGAGACAGAGCAGTGGGGGACTTCACAGGTTCGCAGAAGGCAAAGGGGAGCGAAACAATTGTTTAAGAAGGCATCTATAATACATTTTTAGTTCTAGGCACACGTGGCCTTTCCAGGTCTTTGCCCTGTTGGGAAGTGTAAATCGAAGCCAAGCCCTTCCTGGAGCACACACAAAGAGACCAACCCTGCGCATGTGTCTAATCCTCAGGCTGCTGAAGTCAGAAGGAATCCAGGAGGCAGCAGGTCGCAGATGTCCTCTACAGAAAAGGTGGTGATGCCCAGATTGGCAAATGCGTTTTAGTTAACTAAGGCTCAACTTGCTACTGGCATTTCATCTATTCAGGAAATAAGAGGGAGAAGGGTTATCTGTGGATGCGCTGAAATGTTCAACTTGTCAAAAATCAAAGGAATAAACTTTCTCCTCTAGGAAAACATACTAAAATGTGTGTTTCTCTCTAATATAAAGACATGAAATTTTAAAGTTACATTCTTTTAGGTGATTCAAGGAAAAGGAACATTGAATATTGGCTAGCAGAAATGTATAGATATTTAACTATAGTCAAGAATGTTGAATGTTTACAACTTAAGTAGCTAAAGAAGTTGATAGTTGAGAAAAATAAGATGTGCAAAGATTGAAATACATTGGTGCTTGCTTCTTCATCTGTGAGGAATTTATATTGAACGGATCTTCAAAGACCTCGTTTAATTCTGCTTTACTTCACAAGTATTTTTTCTAGGTTCTCTTTAAATTGTCTTTTCTGTATTTGGATCATAATTACTTAAGGGAGATACAAACTAAATTTGAGGGGAGAAAAATAATGAAAGCCTGGAGAACAAGGTCACATACCTTTCACCCTCAATCAAAGGGGTAGCTCTAAATGGGCACAGGGGAGATGCTGGTCCCATCCCCCACCAAGAGATGCCATTTAAATCTAGTACAGCACAAGGGGCATCCTAACATGCCTCAACAGTACACATTCCTTCTACTTCATTTATTTGGTGACTCTCCTCAACTCTATTTGTCTTTTACCCCTCCCACCATGCAAGCAAATTACAGTATATCAGGGTAAATGTTTAAAATACCACCAAAAATTCCAATAAGTTTTTACTATGAAAGGGGATAAATTTCTGATCTCCCCAGAAAATTCACATGCCTGCTTTCATTAAGCTCCGTGGTTATCTCCTTTAAAAACTGGGTACATTTGTTTCTATTCCATTTATTTTTAGTAGTTTCACATATTTCATTTCATTTTAAAATATGATGCAAAGAATGTCTTACACATTTCTAAATACATTTTTTTCACGTGATCCTCTTTGCAAGCAGAAATGTCAAGTGAAGCATTCTCCCCATTTATTAGGAAGAATGTTAAGGCTCAGAGGTGTTCTGTGACTGGACAACCATTTCAAGGTTGGAATCTACGACAATTTTCATCATCATAAACACTTTCATTTACATATCATCCTTTGTATTAGCTGCTTTTCTCATTGTTGAGACAAAATACTGACAGAAACAGGAGATATAAAGTTCATCCTGTCGGGGGGAACATGGCAGCCATGTGATGATGCTAGTTGTTAACACTGCATCCAATCACATCACATGGGGAAGAGGGATGCAGTACTCAGCTTGCTTCTTCTTCTTCTTCTTCTTCTTCTTCTTCTTCTTCTTCTTCTTCTTCTTCTTCTTCTTCTTCCTTCCCTTCCTCTTCTTCTCCTTCTCCTTCCTCTTCCACCTCTTCCTTCTTCCTTCTTGCTTTCCCTTCCTCCTCCTCCTTCCTTCTTCCTCTTCCTCCTCCTCTTCTTCCCTCTTCCTCTTCCTCCTCCTCTTCTTCTTCCTTCTTCTTCTTCTTCTTCTTCTTCTTCTTCTTCTTCTTCTTCTTCTTCTTCTTCTTCTTTCTTCTTCTTCTTCTTCTCTTCTTCTTCTTTTGTTTAATTTTTTTTCTGGTTTAGGTCTCCAGCACACATTCCATTATGGATGTGACTTCCTGTCTCTGAAAACAACCTCACAGAAATGCTCTGGTTATATCTTCTAGGTGATTCTAAATCTATTCAATTTGATGATGAAAATTAACCATCCCAATCTATTTTCACAAGAGTCCAAGATTTTGTCTCAGCAACCATCTTAGGGGCTTGATAATGTTTAGTTTGGGTAAGCAACTGCAACTTTTAGGGATTATTGACTCATCTCATATAATCACCTAAAGCAACATATTTCTTAAAGTATTGATAATAAGGTGAGGCGATATGTTTAACATCTATCTATCTATCCATCTATTTATTTATTTGGGGAGTGTCACTTGCATCCCACATTTGAATCTGTGAAGATTAGAGGACAACTTGCTGGGTTCATTTCTATCCTTCTTTGATGTAAGTTGTAGAGATGGGATCAGGTCATGAGTTTTGGTGGCAAGTGCCTTTACTCACTGAGCCATCCTGTCAATCCTGGCAATAAGATTAAATGATTAGAATATTCTCTTGTACTAATGTTTCATTTAAAGTCTATGACAGTGATTTCTGTGGCCCTTCTTCTATTTTAATATTGCTCTTTTATTTTCTACTTGAAAGCAGGTGGTTATTTAGGTATTTTTCATCTCTTGACCTGTATGATTTTATTCTTAAGGTGCCACTTAATATTTTCACTTAAGTTGATATTTCCTGTTAGCTAATAATATGACTGAGAAACTAGATTACATTCTGGTTTTTCTTTTTGCTGGAATAATTCATGAGAAATGTGTACATCCTACTGAATCATACTGAATGGAACAAAAGGTCTAGCTATAGAATAGATTAGAAGTCTAAAATGTCAGCCTGATTCATACTTTATAATGCATAAATTAAAGAAAACTAAAATTTTAAGGCTAAAACTAGACAGTTCTCAACTAGCTTCCCATCTAATGATTAAAAGGCATAATTTCATTAGGCTTCAAATTTCTGATTGGCTAGTTGTATTTGTTTCTGGAATGTGCAAATTTTTATTCATTTACTGAAAAATGAAACAATTAAGCAAAATCACCCTTCCTTGAAAATTAGAGGACTATGGAGTTTTGACTTTACTAGCCAAGTTTCAGAATCAATAAATGGGTTCTAACAAGTTCCGAATGATCCTGTATTCTCTTCAGATTATCTGCATATTTGGTGCATTTCCAACTTAAGTCATTGTTTTTTGTAGTGTCTGGACTACAAAGGACTTCTTCAGGTGGCATTATTCAAATTTAAAAGATAGGTACTGAAAGAATTTATTAGCCTTGCCATTGACATCCAAACTCATCATATACATTTCCAATTTCTATCTACTGATAAATAGTTCTCTTCTTTTCCCTTTATGTTTTCAATGCCTTTGTAAGAAATCACTATCATTAGTGTGTGTGTTTGTGTGTGTCTGTGTATACTATCATTAGTGTATATATAGACAAGCAGAATGTATATGCACATGTATATTCAAAAATAATGTCAAAGATAATCTAGAATGAGAAGAGACATTGAGATCCCATATGTTATATTGGTAGAAGTCAATCTAAGAGATTCAGCTGCAAAAATCTACTGTTACTTGAAACAGTGATGATTACACAGAGAAGCATGTGGATAGAGGGCAGAACAAAGGATCAAAGATAATTATATTCTAACCTTCAGAACTTATCTAAGGACTTTGAATGTTTCTCCATTAGGATGTAAAAATTATTATGATCTGGTAAATTCTATATTTTCCATTTATGAACAAAATATGTTCAGTGCATGTATTAGGCTGGTCCCACTGTTACCTGTTGGATTTTGAAGCAGAGAACTCTTTTGTTTCTAACTTTTAAGAAAAGATGATAGTTTGTTTGTTTGTTTGTTTGTTTTTAAATTATACTTCAGGAGACTCTTTTACATTGGGACCTGTTTTACATAGTGAAATTCTGTGCTTTGAATGTATATGTAATAGAGTGACAATTTGAGAAGCATGAGTAGAAGGTAAACATATATTGCACACAGGATATATTAAATACTAGGGTCCTAAGGATAGACTGTCACAGGCATTTTATAAGGTGGATCCTAACCTCCTTGTAATCTCCTCTGTGGGTGAGATTTACTGAGTGAATTATAGCAAATGTACTATGACAGAAGAAATTAGATGCTATTTCTAACATTAGATTTTTTTTTAAAGAATGTGGATGTATTCCCTGGGTGTCTTGGCTCTTCCTGCCATTTGTAAAATAGGCATACTTCTCAGGGGTGTCATCTGAAAGAGCTAACCATCTAAATGCGAGGTTAGGGCACTCAGGAAACAATGTACACATTTATTGCTTGTGCTTTTTTTTAGTGGATTTTTTATTTGACTTACAACTTCAGCTTTGTTGGGGGATGGGTAATTTAGAGTATCATTGGCATCTTTTTTCTGCTTTCATCACAAAATTGTCAGAGTCTTATTGCAATTGTCTTTATTTTTTAAATTATCATGCAAGAGAATTGATGTCATTAAGGCATTTCATATATTTTTTGTTAGTTTTCTTGCTGTACATCCCTCAAGTAATTCCTTTCTTCCTAGTAACCACAGTTTCTTCATAATCCAATACTTAGGCTTCTTCGAACTTCCTGCTTGGTCCTCTTCATCAACCAGTATTTGAATGTGAATTTCTATCCTATTGTTTTTCCCCTCTTTCTTAGACCTGTCTTCTCAAGGTTTGTCTTAATATTTCAAGGTGCTATGGCCACTTAATTACATGCTACTGTTTCTGACTGGCCATATTCTCCCATATGCAATATTCCATATTCTATCTTGCCAGCTAGTTACATTAAGGGATTGTGTATAGATTTTATTTCTCTAAGAATCACAAATGCATTTCTTGTTTATATAAAAGGATTTGAGATATTCAAATTAATTACCCCAGATGAATACAATCTTACAGAATACATTTTTGACCATCTTTTATTTCCTCAAGTCAATATTTTTTGGTAAGATTTAGTATTTCATTTCATCAAATATATATTTGAAGTTGTAATAAGTTTTCTATGATTACTGAGATCTGTTTGCAAGGTTTATGAGTTCCTCTTATCCATCTTCAAATAATGGGGAGATATAAAGGGTTATTCTTCTATTTCTGTAAAAATAAAAATTAAAATATTTTATTGAGCTTTGACAGATGCATTATTAGTACACAGTGTATAGGTTAGTTGTGTCATCACTTCAAAGTTGAGTTTAATTAGCCCCTCAGGTTTGTGAAATCTTTACCTCATGAACAAATGAAGGCTGGGCTCAGTTGCCTCATATGTCTTGCACCTCTCTCCTATAAGCTCCAAGTGTTAATATTTATCTTATTCTTTTTAATTCCATTCTTGTTTCACAGAATTTTATAACCGGAATTGTGTCATCTAAGAATTCACAAATTAAAATCCTCAGGATATAATTATACTTAAAGAGGTAACAACATTAAAATCAAATCATTAGGATGGCTCTAATCTAATCTGACTATGTTCTAATAAGAAGAGAAAATTTGTACATAGCCAAGCACACAGGGAAGATATTAAGAGGTCACAGGAAATGTTTGTCTACAAGCCATGCAGAAAGGCCTTAGAAGCAGTCAACCCTGTTGAAACTTTGATCTCAGACTATTAACATTTAGCATTGTGAGAAAATAAATTACTGCTGTTTGAGTGGGCCAATCCATGATTTTTCATTATGGGAGTCTGAACAAGCTATAGTATTTTACCTTGAACACCTAATATCTTTCTTAGAGATCTTCATATATTTCCTTAAATTTCTTGCTTGGTATTTGTCCTGGTTAATTTTTGCCAATTTGATTCAAGCTAGAAACATCTGAGAAGAATCTTCTGATGAGAAAATAGCCCCCATCAAATTGGCTTGCAGGCAAGCCTAGAGAATATTCTTGATTGGCCATTGATATGGAAGGGCCCAGGCCAGTGTGGGCTGTGACATCCCTGGAAAGGCTGAGATATATAAGAAAACAGGCTGAGCAAGCCAGAGGGGGGAATCAAAAGGCAGCACTCCTCAATAGCCTGGCTTCTGTTCCTGCCTTTCAAGTTCCTGCCTTGGCATCCCTCAAAACCCTTTCCTCCATTAATTGCTTTTGTTTATTTTTTTAATCATAGTAGTAGAACAGAAAACTAAAAGAGAATAAAATTTATATCTGATGTTTAATGTCAATCTAAACAGTGGTGCTTTCCTAATGGTGTTGTATAATGTATATATACTTTGCTCTAGCATATAAAAATATTGACCTTGTATATTGACATACTGACCTTGCTAGATTCACCTGTTAAATCTGGGTATATAGTTTCAAAATGTTTTGGTTGCTCATTTATTCATCACATTTTTCTTAGCTCTAAAGTAGATGCACAACAAAGGATATTGTTGTACCAGGAACTTAGAAGGCTGAGTTTATGGCATCTTTTGAGTCCAGGACTTCAAAGCTGGCATAAGAACATGACAAGTCCACATTGTTTCTTTGTATTTTTGAATGAGGGGCTGTAATCTTGGTTCAATGGTAAGGACACTGGTTGTGCAAAGGTAAGGGCCTGAGTTCAATCCTTGATTACCTTCATAAAAAAGAAAGGCATGGCAACACATATTATTCTGTAATAGCAGTGCTGTGGAAATTGGAGACAAGAGGATCATTTGCTGGTTGTCAGAGTAGCTCTAGGTTCCCTGAGAGACCATGTCTCAAAGGAATAGGCAGAGATTGATAGAGCAGGATCCATGATGTGTTTCCTGAGCCTCAATCTGAATGCACAGGTACATGACCCCTGGGCTCAATACACACACACACACACACACACACACACACTCACTCACATAAACACTCACAAACACATATACAAACCTTTTGGTTTTTAGTTAAAAATTGAGCTGGGCATCATGATAGACACTTTTAATCTTAGTACTCCTGTGTCTGAGGTAAGATGATTGCAATGAGTTTGACAATGCCCTGGGCTATGTAACAATACCTCTGCCAGTCCTTCATAAAAAGATCCTGTCTCAGACAGACAGACAGACAGACAGGCAGAGAGAGGGGGGGGGGGGAAGAAGAATGATATTCTCTTACAGTGAATACAGTCAGGCCTACTCAATAATATTAAATTAGAAATGGCAAAATTGGATATTTTTACTGTTTTCTTATTTGGGGAAATATTTTAATATTATAACATTAATTATGATCTTAACTTCATAAGTAGCATTTTTGCAGGGATATGTGTATTGCTGGCATTCTGTTCAGTTTTTATCATGAACAGATGCTGAACTTGATCAAATAGCAAATGATTTTAGAAGGAGACCATGTTCCAAGCACAGCAAGTCTCCAATCTGTTACTCAGACCTTGTGCCACTCCACTAATGCCATTTGGTTTCTCTTTTCCACAGTCTTGGCCTAGTGCTGGGAGCAAAGTAAAAATTCCCAGTCACCAAAAGGATCTGAGTAGCCAAGTGCCCTTAGGAAAATATGGCTGTTTGCTGATGATTTCACCATGTTTTCTGTGGTTTTAAACATTTACCTGTGGGTAGTGTTGTAAAAACCTGATGAATTTCTGGCTTTAATAACCCAATGAAATTCTTGGGTACAGATTTTTTTTTTCACCATTAAGCAGAGTGCAAGTCCTCAAAATTCAATACACTCCATTGGAAGCAAAACTGGCCAGATATTTTCATCTCTTTAACTCTTCAGTTTGTTAGTACTCAAGGGACTTTTTAAATAGTTCAACTAATAAGCATTTCTGGTATGTATACTGAAGATTCTCCCTCTTACTATTTTCTAAGAATTTCCACCATTTTTCTATATAAATTAAATTATTTAACAGGGGCTACAGAGATGGCTCATTTGTTAAGAGCACTAGCTGCTCTTCCAATAAACCCAGTTTGATTCCCAACACTCTCACAGCATCTCACAACTGTCTGTATCACCAATTCCAGGAATCTGACACCCTCTTCTGGCCTCCACAGGCACTGAATGCATATGGTGCACACACATACATGCAGGCAAACAAAAATAAATAAATCCAAAGAAAGTTAAATTCTATAATAATTTACAATTTGTAATAAATTTATTGACTTAAAATATGAAAATGTAATCAGTAAAAAATAATCTGTTTTTAAGACTTGGTAAGATTTTTATAAGTGGACAAATAATTAAGAGATGGTGATTCAATGATTGATCTTTTCAACTAAACTTTTGTTTTCCTTTTTCTGTTTTGTTTTATGTGGTGATATTTTATTGTGCTTTAATAAATAAAGCTTGACTGGAGATCAGAGGAAAAAGACCAGCCATTATAAGTAGACAAAGAAGTCAGGCAATGGTAGCACACACCCTTAATTCTATCACTCTGAGTGTTCAAGGTCACACTGGAAACAGAGCCAGGTGTGGTGGCACACACCTTAATTCCAACACTAGTTAACCATGGAGGACTGAAGGTCTGTACAGACAGACAGGACGTAGGAAGAGGAAGTGATGTAGCTGGACAGAGAACAAATCAGATGGCAGAACAGCAAGGCATATAGACCTGGGTAGACAGGAAGTAACTCATTTTTGGAAGCTGCAGAGTTGGTGAGGTAAGGTTGGCTGGTGGTTTTCCCTGTTTCCCTGATCTCTCCCAGGCTTTCACCCATATATCTGGCTCCATTTTTTTTTTAATAAGATTATTTAGAAAATTTTTCTACAGTTCTAAGAAACTAATTTGGAGTTCTTTCAATATCACTTGAAGGAGGAGTGACCTAAAAGTCTCATGTCGGCTGAGAAACTCTGGACAGGAATATTGGCCTGGCTGATAACACCTGTGAAAGCTCCTGATAGGGAACCCACACACCCAAACCCTGCTGGAATCTACTGTGTTGACACTACAAGGGAACTGATGTCTCTTTCTGCCCTATAAAATCCCCAAGCCCCACCCAGCCAAGTGTGCATAGTCTCCACTTCCATGGAAAGACTACAACCATCCAGACTATGGCCCTTTGGTTGTTCTGATTAAAGGAACAATTCTGCTTCTGGAGATGTCTATCTGCTTTCTGTTATTTCCACATTGCCTACCCAGAGCAGAGGCCCTTCAATATTGGTCTAAAAGACTGCATCCACCACAAACTCACTGGGAATGTAAAGCCTGTCCAGTGTTTGGAAATGCTCCAAACCTAGGTCCCCTGTGGAACTCTGGAAATTCCTAGGCATTTGCCCCTTTATTTTCATAAGAAAAGGGCTCCTTCTACTAATCAGGCTTGCTCCCTTGGCTGCTGTCCAAACTAGGTGAAGACTTGGGAAAGGACTGTAGCCTTCTCTCCCTTGCCTTCTGAGATGGGTTCCAAATTGTCTGTGCCCAAGAACATCTCTTTGGCATGCCTAAAATCAAGGCTCAAACTTCAGGTCTTGCTGACCTCAGATTCTTATGTGGCTCTCTATTCAGATCTATCTCCAGTATTAATTAGAGAAAAGCCGCACCTGGCCTGTGTTAGGTACTTTCCACTTCAAACCCCTCATTAATTTAGATACTTCACTAAACTAAATGCAAATGGTCTGTAGTTCCTCATCTTTAAGTTTCTCTTCTATTCTTCCATCTTGTCCTCCCCTTTATTCCTTCATTTCATCACTTCATGTGTTATCAGCTTCTAAACCTGGTTCCCTAGAAAACCCTTCCCATCAGATGCTAATCTGATTGATGAGCCCCCTCTCTATCAGAGTGGAGCACATTGTTATATTATCAAAATTTCCTTTGCTATTTAACCCAGTATGCTGGCTTTGGATGGGATTTGGCCTTCCAAAATGAAATGTCTGTTCTGGGTCAGGCTGGCCCCCTCACTCTGACTGGGAAAGGGAGAAGAAAATAGAAAACAACTCTAACCCCATCTTGGAACTGGGTTGGTAACATTCCATGGGAAGTTACTCTCTAAAGCACCTTTATCTCTTTCTTCTTATCTCTGTGGCAACTCTGCAGAAACTCCCTGCTGTGATTCTAGCCACTCTATCAGCTACTTACAGACTCAGCTTTCTTAAACTGAGACCATAAAATTCCTTCCTCTATTTCTTTATTTTACTATTTTGGTCCTACCTGCCTAATCTGTAGGGTATCGTCTTCTCCTATTTCCATATTAGCCTACATAACTGAAGTACCTTTTTTAAAGAAAAGTCTGTAAAAATCTGCATTTGACCTGAAAAATGGTGGCTTCCTCAGGGTCTTCTGCCCTGATAGGGAATGGGCTCACATCACCATGATTCTGAGTTCAGTTTGAACAGAAAGCAGCCATGTGGTTTGATCAATATCTTTTCTAATGATTTTGTAAGAAGACGAATGTGTAACTTCACCACCATCTTAGTAAATGACACCATAGGGCACAAGTTTAAATAGTGGTACCCATAAATCTTCACAGTCCCATTGAGTCCTCTGGGGATCACGACACCTCTTTTATGTTAGAATAAAGAGAGAACGTCAGACCTCTAACATGTTTAATTTGTAATTTTAATGTTTTGTTTTTTATTTTGACACAGTTTTTGCATAATACTTGTTCTAAGGAGAACCTAGAATTTTCCAGCCATGAGCACCAGCACTAGCATGCTAACAAAGGGAGTTAATGCTTTGAGATTCAGAGATCACAACAGAGATTCAAAAAATAAATTGCCAAGTGCTACATAAGCTGCTGCCAATGAGGAGCTGCTATATAGTCTCTGCTATGTCTCAGTGTCTTTTATTTCTGTCTGGTATCTCCAGGCTGATTTTCCTCTGAGATAATATGTTCTCTACCCTCCCAATATCCCTTTGTTCCACATTTCTGTCTGATCTAACAATATGTTTACTTTTAACTTTCCCTTTCACAATAAAAATTATGAAAATATAATCTAAACAAATAATAATGCTTGAAATCTTGTTTATTAAAATATATCTTATGTGTATGATCATGTACATGAAGACTGTCCACATGTGGTTGTGATTTGTTTTATAACATGTACCTAGCACCATATTGACTTATAAGTAAGTATTCATGTAACCTAAAATTGTTAACTTGCAAAACTTTACTTTTGCTCATAGTAAAATTAAAATTTTTAAAACAAAACTGATAAAAAAACAAAAATGTGTTCAGTTTGTATGACCACATAGTTAAAATAAATAGAGATGGCTAATGGTCCCAAATCTTCTGTTGGCACAACACATGATTATGTGTCTTATCCTTAAAAGCAGGTTTTAGAATTTTAAATTTAAGAATTCATATAATTGTGCCAAGAGAAGATTTAAAACACAGATCTCCTTGATCCTTATCCCAGTTCTAGTTCTACCACATGATCTCTATTACATAAAAGTATAAATTAATTTAAGAGATGGCTACCCCTATTCCAGTATATGTTTCTCCCATAGGACAATTGCCCTCTCTTTAGTTAAGAAAAACTTACGTCTATGTTTTAAAACTGTTTTTATATAAATAAATGTATATATAAATATAAACATTTCAAGGATTTTAAGAATAAATTTTTACCATGACAGCCTATTCAGAAACAAACAAATGAACCCAATAATTTTCAAGATCCAATGCAAAGCTTCTGTCCTATCTTCTGAGGTAAACAACTACATCTTCATAGCTTCAACTGTGCTGGCATAAAATGATCACAGCAGGGCATGCTGTAAGTTAAAAGAGAAGATGAACGGGCCATCCTAGGCAGTTTGTGTGACCTCTAAAAAGGAGACTAATGGGTCATCCAACTCATCTCTCTATTTACCACTCTGGGCATTTTTCAGAGCAAAAATACCTGGACTGAGGCTCCCTTGCATCAACTAACCTCTCTGTCCTACCAGCTCTCAGAAAACCTTAAAGAAATTTCAGATCATTCTAATGTCCTTCAAGACCAACTCTATTCATTGTCACAGTACTCCATCATTAAAGAGGACTACCTATCCTGACTATTTCCCCAGGGTGGGGTTTCTGCCCTCCTCCAGGAGCAATGCTGCTTCTGCACCATCCAAACTGGTTTGACATGGGGTCCAAAGATAAAGAGAAAAGACAAAAAAATTAATGACATTCAATGACAAGCTTCCCACTTTAGATGAGGTTTGTTCCTTCCCTCTCTGCCCCCAGCCAACACTCCTTTTCCCTTTATTACCTCACACGTAAGTTTTTATCCATCTTTTAATTGTTCTAATTACTGAACCTATATCACTTTAAACAACCAGACCCCCCTACAATTGCGCAGAAATGTCCCTTCTTAAACTCTCTTAATGGTTCTTAACCTACAACAGCTCCATTTATGCCTGTTACATCTGCAAGAAGATGTTTGGGAAGCTGTGGAAGAGTTATGGCTGCAGGAACCCTTATTCCTTTCACCCCAGACTAGATAGAGTTATTTACATTAGTCCACTATTTTCTTCTGATACCTTCTACCCATAGTCTGTAGCCTCCTGTTGCTTCTGCTAGTTTCCTTTGGTGTAGAACTCCTGCAAGTGGGTAGAATGAATCTTGAGTGAAAATTTCTCCTAGCCTTCTTTTTAACATGCTTATACTACAAGTTTTGGATTTATACATTGCACCCTTTTACCTCCATCTCTAACTTTTGAAAGTAAAATATCCTTTCACTAGCCACAACCTCTTTATTTTTCTCTTCGCTCCTTGATTGTGATTTTCCTATGGACTCTACTTTTATCTCTTCCCTTAATCTCTGCACAAGGGAGCTGGACACCCCTTCTAAACAAACATACTAGTTCTCTAATGCAGCTAGTTCCACTTACTTACCCAACTGCTGGGTCTGTCTGTCCACTTAGTCCAGCACTACTGGAAGGTTTCTGTCCCCTCATCTCTTTATCTATACACCCTCTCAAGCTACATTTTAACCTAATGATTGACTCCTTTCTAGGTTGTATACCCATAACCTCCTAAGCTGTCCCAGTTTCTATCCTCTTAATATGCCTTACTGTTTCCACAATCTTGGTAGTGGAGCTATCATTCTCCTCAAAGTTAGCAACTCCATTTACATTCCTAACCATTGTGACATGACTCATCTTTAGCAAATAACCACTGTCTTTTTTTTCCCCCAAGACAGGGTTTCTTTGTGTAGTTTTGGTGCCTTTCCTGGAACTTGCTCTGTAGACCAGGCTGGCCTCAAACTCACAGAGATCTGTCTGTCTCTGCCTCCCAAGTGCTGGGATCAAAGGCTTTTCCTGCCCTATATTGGGGCCCTTATCTATGGACATTGCCTCCTCTCCTTGCCTCTTCTATGTGTCTGATACTCCTAATTTTTACCTCACTCTCTATGTTCCTGGGTAATCTCTCATTTTCTTTCTGGAATCAAATTATCCATTTCCAGACCCCAAGTGACTATTTTTCAAAAGTTTCTCCAGGAATGAATGACAGCAACCATACCATCCACTGAAGTCAATCAAGTTAAAACTATATGAAGCCAACCCAACTTAGGCCCCTTAGATTCTGTGGACAGAGCTTAGCTAGTTCTTCCTTGGGTTGTCTGCCCTCACCTCCTGAAAGAAGCAGCCAATGAGCAAAAACACACCCCGTTCCTTTTCTCTATCTTCAGGGTCTGGAATGAAGGGTTAGTGATCTAAAGGCCTCAGGTGAACTGGATACTGAACAGGAAAGTGGAATCGACTAATACCTGTGGAAGCTTCTGATGAGGGGATTGATACAGCAAACCCTGATGACATCTACCACTGAGACCTCAATGGAACTAATCTGTAGATAAAATCTATCACCCCAAATTTGTTCTTTCCCCCCTACAAAACCCTCATCCCCCCAATACCATGCCATGCAGGTACAGACTCTTCTTCCTGAGAGTCTTCAGGCCTTTCATTTTTTTTTTAATTAAAAAAAAAAGTTTTGTTTCTGGAGATGCCTGTCTTCTGTTTGTTACTTCCACATCCCCTTGATCAATCCCAATCTAATAACATTGACTTCTGTTTCTTTTGCTTGTATCAGAATTTGTGTGCTGTGGATATTGCTCTGTGAAAATAAAATGCTGATTGTCCAGTAGCCAGGCAGTAAGTATAGGTGGGACAAACAGAGAAGAGAATTCTGGGAAGTGGAAGGCTGAGGAGAGAGATACTGCCAGCCGCCACCATGACAAGGAATGATAAGCCACTAGCCATGTGGCAAAGTATAGATTAATGGAAATGGGTTAATTTAAGATAGAAGAAGTAGATAACAAGAAGCCTGCCACGGCCATACAGTTTATAAACAATGTAAGTTTCTGTGTGTTTACTTTGTTGGTTCTGAGCATCTATGGGCCTGGCAGGTGAGAGAGATTTGTCCTGACTGTGGGCCAGGCAGGAAAACTCCAACTACATTTGTGAAAGTTTTTAAGTTCATTTTGGTCTTCTGTATCCAAATTTATTGGTGACATAGTTAAATTGCCTATTGTACCTTTAAGAGCATTATTGTCTTTTATTCTTATGTTGCATTTTCTTTAAAATGAATTACTAAAGATACTGCCTTCTTGCCCTTTATTTTTTGTGTCCTTTTCTGAAGTCTTTTATTTCAATTCTTGAACTCCATTAAATGTGCTCTATTTAAAGAGAGTTTTAAATTATAACCAAACTTGACTTATAATAAGGTAATTCACTTAGTTAAACTTATGAAAGTTCTACTATATTTTTATTCAATTACTCACTTTGTCAATGACTTTTGCTTTGTTTATTTAATTTTCACCCATTAATATGTAAATTCTAGTGTGTTTTTTCATAGCAGTAATTAATTCATTACTTCTTTGTGGCCTTTGTTGTTGCTGTTATATTTTGTCTTCTCTCTCTCTCTCTCTCTCTCTCTCTCTCTCTCTCTTTCTCTGTGTGTGTGTGTGTGTGTCTCCTAGGCAAATATATATGGTTAATATACTTGAAATAATATGTCTCTTCCCATAAAAATCAGCATTTTCTTCACAGAGATATTTTATTTTCTTTAAGGCTCAATAAAATTGTAACTGCTAGCCAGGCTGTGGTGGTGCACGCCTTTAATCCCAGCACTCCGGAGGCAGAGGCAGGAGGATCTCTGTGAGTTGGAGGCTGTCCTGGTCTACAAAGTGAGTTCCAGGAAAGGCACAAAGCAACACAGAGAAATACTGTAAAAAAAAAAAAAAAAAGACCTTCCGTCTGCCCAAGAACTCCCATCTGGACCACAGGAGAGTGCCTGGGGTTATAGCCAGAGAGGCAAATGCTCTTGGGTCCCACCGCTGGACACAGGCCACCTTGGGAGGACCTGACCAACTTGGCCCCAGTTTCCTGCCAATCGGCTGGCCCTGCATGAAGACTCCCCTTTTCCAAGACTGCAGGTAGACACTGCAGTCTCCACACCCTGCCCCCACACCCATCTGCTGGAGACACCAACCAATTCCTGAGAATCAGAGACCAGCCCCAAGCTTCCATCCTGCCCTGGAACTCCCATCTGAACCAGAAACCAGAAAAACACCCATCTGGACAAGAGGAGCTCCCATCTGGACAAAATAAGGAGACCCCAGGGACTTCCCCAGAGTCAGAGTCCAGCCCCCCAGCTCCTATTCTGCCAGAACACTCATCTGGACCAGCGCTCTCATCTGGCCCAGAGCTTCCATCTGGACCAGAGAGAGGCTCCCTAAATCTGTCAACTCTCTCTGGACCAAGTACACTGATAAGACCAAGAATGAACCTCAGAGGAGATGGGCAGACATCAAGGCAGAAGTACATACAACAAAATAAAGAGCAATACAGCATCACCAGAACCTAGCCTTTCTCCAACAGCTAGACCTGAGCATCACGGAATGGAAGAAGAAGAAGAAAACAACCTTATAAGTAACATCATGAAGAGGCTAGAGCCTTATATACAAGAAATCAAAAATAAAGTAGAGGAACAGACAAACAAAAAATGGGAAGAATGCTATAAAAAACTAGAGGAAAGGACATTTAAAGCAAAAGAAAACAATAAATCCTTGAATGAAAATCATGAAAAAGCAAGGGAGACAATCCAAGACCTGAAGAGGGAAATAGAAAAAATGAAGAAGACACTAGCAGAAGGAATGCTGGAATAGAAAATCAGAGTAAACAAACCGGGACGTCAGAGGCAAGTATAACCAACGGAATGCAAGAGATGGAAGAGAGGATCTCCGGTGTTGAAGACACAGTAGAAGAAATAGATTCATCAGTCAAAGAAAACACAAAAACCAACAAAGTCATGACCCAAAATGTCCAAGAAATTTGGGACACCATGAAGAGACCAAACCTACGAATAATAGGGATAGAGGAAGGAGAAGAATAGCAACTCAAAGGCACAGAAAATATATTTAACAAGATCATAGAAGAAAACTTTCCCAACTTAAAGAAGTAAATGCCTATGAAGATACAAGAAGCCTATAGAACACCGAACAGACTAGACCCCCCAAAAAAGTCCCCTCGCCACATAATAATTAAACAACTAAACATACAGAATAAAGAAAGAATGTTAAGGGCAGAAAAGGAAAAAGGCCAAGTGACTTTTAAAGGCAAACCCATCAGAATAACACCCGATTTCTCAATGGAGACTTTGAAAGCCAGAAGGAGCTGGACAGATATAATGCAGACACTAAGAGATCATGGATGCCAGCCTAGACTAAATATACCCAGCAAAACTTTCAATCATCATAGATGGAGTGAACAAGACCTTCCAAGACAAAACCACATTTAAACAATACTTATCCACAAACACAGCCCTACAGAAAGCACTAGAAGGAAAATTCCAACCTAAGGAAGGCAGATAAACCCTCAAAAACACAGGCAAGAGATAACACCATGCAGTAAACCCCAAAGAAGAGAAGTACACACAAACTACCATCAAAAAATAAAAATAACAGGAACGAACAATCAATGGTCATTAATATCCCTTAATATCAATGGACTTAATTCACCTATAAAAAGACACAGACTAACAGAATGGATATGAAAACAGGACCCATCTTTCTGCTGCATAGAAGAAACACACCTCAAATTCAAAGACAGATACCTCCTAAGAATAAAAATCTGGGAAAAGACTTTCCAATCAAATGGTCTTAAGAAGCAAGCTGGTGTAGCCATCCTAATATCCAACAAAATATACTTCAAACTAAAATCAATCAAAAGAGATGATGAAGGACATTACATACTCATCACAGGAAAGATCCACCAAGATGAAGTCTCAATTCTGAACATTTATGCCCCAAACACAAGGGCACCCACATATGTAAAAGAAACATTACTAAAGCTTAAATCACATATAAAACCCCACACATTAATAGTGGGAGACTTCAACACCCCACTTTCAAATCTGGACAGATCGGCCACATTGAAACTTAACAGAGACATAATGGACTTAACTGATGTCATGGCTCAAATAGACTTAATTGATATCTTCAGAACATTCCACCCAAACAAAAAAGAATATACCTTCTTCTCAGCACCCCATGGAACCTTCTCTAAAATCGACCACATACTTGGCCACAAAGCAAATCTCAACAGATACAAAACAATTGGAATAACCTCCTGTGTTCTATCAGGCCACAATGGTTTAAAGTTAGATTTCAACAACAGAAAAAACTACAGAAATCCTACAATCTCATGGAAACTGAATAATGCTCAACTGAATCACCAATGGGTTAAGGAAGAAATAAAGAAAGAAATTAAAGACTTCCTAGAGAACAATGAAAATGAATACACCACATACTTAGGGGACACTATGAAAGCTGGGCTAAGAGGTAAATTCATAGCACTGAATGCCCACATAAAGAAGCTGGAGAAATCTCACACTAGTGACTTGACAGCACACCTGAAAGCCCTCGAACAGGAAGAAGCAAAGTCTCCCAGGAGGAACAGACACCAGAAAATTATCAAATTGAGAGCTGAAATCAGTAAAATAGAAATAAAGAGAACAATACAAAGGATTAATGAAACAAAGAGTTGGTTCTTTGAGAAGATCAACAAGATAGACAAGCCCTTATCCAAACTATCCAAAAGACACAGAGAGAGAGCATCCAAATTAACAAAATCAGAAATGAAAAGGGGGACATAACAACAGAAAATGAGGAAATCCAGAGAATCATCAAGTCATACTTCAAAAACCTCTACTCCACAAAACCGGAAAATTTGAAAGAAATGGATAATTTTTCTGGATAGGTACCACATACTCAAGTTAAATCAAGACCAGATAAACCATTTAAAGAGTCCAATAGCCCCTAAGGAAATAGAATCAGTCATTAAAAGTCTCCTAACCAAAAAACTCCTGGACCAGATGGTTTCAGTGCAGAATTCTACCAGATCTTCAAAGAAGACTTAATACCAATACTCTTTAAATTGTTCCACACAATAGAAGCAGAAGGTATATTACCAAACTGCTTCTATGAGGTTACAATTACTCTGATTCCTAAACCAAACAAAGATGCAACAAAGAAAGAGAACTACAGACCGATCTCCCTCATGAACTTTGATGCAAAAATACTCAATAAAATTCTAGCAAATAGACTCCAAGAACACATCAAAACAATTATCCACCATGATCAAATAGGCTTCATCCCAGGGATGCAAGGGTGGTCCAACATACGAAAGTCTGTCAATGTAATACACCATATAAACACACTCAAAGAAAAAAACCACTTGAACATCTCACTAGATGCAGAAAAGGCATTTGACAAAATCCAACACCCCTTCATGATAAAGGTCTTGGAGAGATCAGGAATACAGGGAACATACCTAAACATAATAAAGTCAATCTCCAGCAAGCCAACAGCCAACATCAAATTAAATGGAGAGAAACTCAAGGCAATACCACTAAAATCAGGAACAAGGCAAGGCTGTCCCCTTTCCCCCTACTTATTCAATATAATATTTGAAGTTCTAGCCAGAGCTATAAGACAACATAAAGAGATTAAGGGGATACAAATTGGAAAGGAAGAAGTCAAGCTCTCCCTATTTGCTGATGACATGATAGTATATTTGAGTGACACCAAAAATTCAACCAAGGAACTGATACAGCTAACAAAAACCTTCAGCAACATTGCAGGATACAAGATTAACTCAAGAAAATCAGTAGCCCTCCTATATACAGTTGACAAACAGGCTGAGAAGGAAATCAGAGATACGTCACCCTTTACAATAGCCACAAATGATATAAAATACTTTGGGGTTATGCTAACTAAGCATGTGAAGGACCTATATGACAAGTACTTTAAGTCCCTGAAAAAAGAAATTGAAGAAGATGTCAGAAAATGGAAAGATCTCCCATGCTCATGGATAGGCAGGATTAACATAGTAAAAATGGTGATCTTACCAAAAGCAATCTACAGATTCAACGCTATTCCCATCAAATTACCAACACAATTCTTCACAGGTCCGGAAAGAATCATACTCAACTTCATATGGAAAAACAAAAAAACCCAGGATAGCCAAAGGAATCCTGTACAGTAAAACAACCTCTGGAAGCATCACAATCCCCTACCTCAAGTTGTACTATAAAGCTACTGTAATAAAAACAGCTTGGTACTGGCATAAAAACTGATATGTGGACCAATGGAATCAAATTGAAGACCATGACATTAAACCACACACCTATGAACATATAATTTTTGACAAAGAAGCCGAAAATGTACAATAGAGAAAAGAAAGCATCTTCAACAAATGGTGCTGGCATAACTGGATGTCAATGTGTAGAAGGCTGCAAATAGATCCATGTCTGTCACCATGCACAAAACTTAAGTCCAAATGGTTCAAAGACCTCAACATAAATCAAGTTACTCTGAACCTGATAGAAGAGAAAGTCGGAAGTAGTCTTGAATGCATTGGCACTGGAGATCACTTTCTACATATAACACCAGTAGCACAGACACTGAGAGAAACAATCAATCAGTGGGACCTGTTGAAACTGAGAAGCTTTTGTAGAGCAAAGGACATGGTCAACAAGACAAAGCGACGGCCTACAGAAAGGGAAAAAGTCTTCACCTGCCCCACATCTGACAGAGGCCTGATATCCAGAATACATAATGAACTCAAGAAATTAGACATCAAAATGCCTAACAGTCTAATTAAGAAATGGTCTATAGAACTGAACAGAGAATTCTCCACAGAGGAAGTTCTAATGCCTGAAAGACATTTAAGGAATTGCTCAACATCCTTAATTATCTGGGAAATGCAAATCAAAACAACTCTGAAATACCACCCTACACCTGTCAGAATGGGTAAGTTCAAAAACATAAAAGACAGCTTATGCTGGAGAGGATGTGGAGCAACGGGAACTCTCCTCCACTGCTGGTGGGAATGCAAGCTTGTAGAGCCACTTTGGAAATCAATATGGAGCTTCCTTAGAAAATTGGGACTCCATCTCCCCCTAGACCCAGCTGTAGCACTCTTGGGCATATACCCAAGGAATGCTCAGTCATACCACAATGGCATTTGCTCAGCTATGTTCATATCAGCATTGTTTGTAATAGCCAGAACCTGGAAACAACCTAGATACCCTTCAACTGAAGAATGGATAAAGAAAATATGGTACATATACACAATGGAATACTACTCAGCAGAGAAAAACAGTGACATCATGAGGTTTGCAGGCAAATGGATGGATCTAGAAAAAATCATCCTGAGTGAGGTAACCAAGACTCAGAAGGACAAACACGGTATGTACTCACTCATGCGAGGATACTAGATGTAAAACAAAGATGACTAGACTCCTACACAACTCCAGGGAGGCTACCTAGAAAGACCCAAGGATCACCCAATGACAGAGAAATGGATGAGATCTACATGAACAACGTGGACGACAGTGGGAGTAATGAAGGGCAATATTTGAGGGAAAGAAAGCTTAGGGGATCAGGAGATCCCAGCTGGATCAAGAACAGAAAGGGAGAATGAGGAATAAATGAAGACCACATGAGAACAGGAATAGGCAGAGTGCTGGAGAAGTCCCCAAAAAATCCACAATGATATATCCTCTGTAGACTGCTGGCAATGGTCGAGAGAAAGCCTGATCTGACCTAGTCTGGTGATCAGATGACTAAACACCTTAACAGTCGTCTTGGAACTCTCATCCAATAACTGATGGAAGTGGATGCAGAGAGTCTTAGCCAGGCCCCAGGTGGAGCTCCAGGTGTTCATCTGTCGATAAAGAGGAGGGACTGCAAGAGTGTGAATTGTTGAATCCAAGATTGCAAAAAGCAAAGGGACAAATAGCCAATCGAATGGAAGCACCTGAATTATGAACCAACGGCTGAGGAGCCCCCAGCTAGACCAGGCCCTCTGGATAAGTGAGACAATTGAATAGCTTGATCTGTTTGGGAGGCACCCAGTCTATTGGAGCAGGACCTGTCCTTAGTGCATGAGCTGGCTGTGTAGAACCTTGGGCTTACACAGGGACACTTTGCTCAGCCTGGAAGGAGGGGACAGGACCTGCCTGTATTCAATCCACCAGGTTTAAATGAATCCCCAGGGGTGCCTTGATCCTGGAGTACATGGGAATGGAGGGGAGGGGCTGTGGGGAAGGTGGGGGTTGGGGCGGGAGTGGGGAGGACAGGGGAACCCATTGCTGATGTATAAAATTTAAAACACATAATAATAAAGAAAAAAGAAAGAAAGAAAAAATTGTAACTTCTATTTTAATTTCCACAATCTCTTACCTGTGTTTCTATTCCCAATAGAAATGTAGCATGATTTGGTTTTACCAATTTTTTCCTCCCTTATTGTGTTCTAAAGTAAGTTCTATTAAGTTTAATAAAAGTTCTTGTATTTAATTTTTGAGAATTTTATACATATGAATTTATATTTACATTATATACACCCCCTTTCTCTCCTCATTTAAATCATCCAGTGTACTCACTCTCCTCAAATTCATTATCTCTTTTACTCTAACTGCTATTATTTTCACAAAAAGTCACAGAGAGATAGAGGGAAGGAGGTGTGTGTGTGTGTGTGTGTGTGTATGTGTGTATGTGTGTGTGTGTTTGAGTGTATGTGTGTGTGCATGTGTGTGTATGTGTGTGTGTATGTTTGTGTGTGTGTATGTGTGTGTGTGTGTTTGTGTGTGTGCATGTGTGTGTATGTGTGTGTGTATGTGTGTATTTGTGTATGAAAGAGAGAGAGAGAGAGAGAGAGAGAGAGAGAGAGAGAGAGAGAGAGAATTCAGCCTGCTCTGTCTATTTAGTGTTTGGGTTTGACCACATGGGATTGGATACCTCATCCTTGGACTTGGCACTCAAATAGCTTATTCACCCTCTCTCATTAATTACATGTTATTTTGTTTTTGAAATACATTTAATTATAAAATAATTGCATCATTTTCCCTTTCCCTTGTATCCCTCCAACTTTACCAATACCCTTCCTTATTTCCTTTCAATATATTGGCTTCCATGAAATTGTTATTGCTGTTATTATTGTTGCATATTTGTTTATGTGTTTGTATACCCACATGTATGTAAATTATAAATACAATTTTACAATTTATTGAGTATACATAGTGTTGGTTACATGTGATTTCAGTAATAACCACTTGGTACTGTATAGCCAAATAAGGACTAATCTGTAAGTGGATTTTTCCATCCTGCCTGCCAGCTCCAAAATACTCACATGGAGACTTCTTATTGATTATGAAAGCTCAACTGAAAGCTTAGGCTTGTTTTTAACTAGCTCTAATAACTTAAATTAACCCATTTCTGTTAATTTATTTTTGCCATGTGGCTTATGGTTTGTTACATCATCTCCTACATGTCATGTTTTCTCCACATTTGGCTGATGACTCCAATTTCTTCTTCCCAGTGTCTTCTCTGCCCAGAAATCCTGCCTAGATATTGACTGTTTAGCTTTTTATTAAACCAATCACAGTGATATATCTTCACACTGTGTGAAGGAATACTTCACAACATTTCCCTGTTTCTGTCTAAATAAAAAGGAAAAGTTTTAACTCTAACATAATAAAATTATGAACAATAAGAACAATTATTAGGTAGGAATTACATTTACAATGTCCAGTTCATTTGTATTTGGCATATTTGGAGAAAATACTCCATTATTTATTCTATCTTGATAAGTCCAAAGCTCTGTACCTAACTTACCTTTTATCATAACTAAGGAAAACTACAACTCTAACTACCTAGTTTTTAACTCCATCAAAGACCCCAGAAGGATATAATATTACCTGAGTGCTGGTGTCCATATCAGAAGAGCAGAAGGTGGTAATTGAAGTTCAAGATGTCAGCCCATGAGGAGGCAATTCCCTGATGGGTGAATCTCAGATAGGCAAGGCTCTGAAACCACAGACCCTAGAATGTCTTTTGCTTCTGCTGTGCCTTTACATATTTTCTTCTGCTATCATTCTTTGGTATCTGGCACGGTGTGAATGAGTATGGGGAGATCCCCACTGCCTATAATATAGTGTGTTTATATCATGGAAACATCTTGTTCAACTGGGCATTTTTACCTGTGTATGAAGAGATTTCTTCTTATGCTGTACTGTCTTATTGATAATAATGTTAGTTTAAACTGAGTTTTTATGATACAAAATATAAGCAAGGAAGTGTCACACAGCTAGAATGTTAAACCTTTCCTTTTTGATTAGACAGAAAATGAGAGGTGCTGTGGAATGTTCTGTATGCTGTGAATATGTTGCTCTGATTGGTTGATAAATAAAAAGCTGATTGGCCAGTAGCCAGGCAGGAAGTATAGGCAGGAATAGCAGACAAGGATAAGTAGCCTACTATCTATGGAGCAGCATGTAATGGTACACAGGTAAAGGCATGGAAAATGTGGCAACACATAGATTAACAGAAATGGGCTGAGTTTATGTGTAAGAGCTAGTCAGTGGTAGCCCTGAGCTAATGGCCAAACAGTTCTAATTAATACAAGCCTCTGTGTGTTTACTTGGGTCTGAGTGGCTGCAGACCAAGCGGGGCACAGAAAAACATTCAGCTACAAGGAGCCATGTAGACTGTTGCTTAGGTTGATGATTAAGAAAAACAATTGAGTGCCTCCCATGCAGATCAAGCTATTCAATTGTCTCACTTCTCCAGAGGGCCTGATACAGCTGGGGGCTCCACAGCCTTTGGTTCATAATTCATGTGCTTCCATTCGTTTGGCTATTTGTCCATGTGCTTTTTGCAATCTTGGATTCAACAATTCACGCTCGTCTGTGGGACCAGGATCTGTCCTTAGTGTATGAGCTGGCTGTTTGAAACCTTGGGCTTACACAGGGACACTTTGCTCAGCCTGGAAGGAGGGGACAGGACCTGCCTGTATTCAATCCACCAGGTTTAAATGAATCCCCAGGGGTGCCTTGATCCTGGAGTACATGGGAATGGAGGGGAGGGGCTGTGGGGAAGGGGGGGGTTGGGGCGGGAGTGGGGAGGACAGGGGAACCCATTGCTGATGTATAAAATTTAAAACACATAATAATAAAGAAAAAAGAAAGAAAGAAAAAATTGTAACTTCTATTTTAATTTCCACAATCTCTTACCTGTGTTTCTATTCCCAATAGAAATGTAGCATGATTTGGTTTTACCAATTTTTTCCTCCCTTATTGTGTTCTAAAGTAAGTTCTATTAAGTTTAATAAAAGTTCTTGTATTTAATTTTTGAGAATTTTATACATATGAATTTATATTTACATTATATACACCCCCTTTCTCTCCTCATTTAAATCATCCAGTGTACATACTCTCCTCAAATTCATTATCTCTTTTACTCTAACTGCTATTATTTTCACAAAAAGTCACAGAGAGATAGAGGGAAGGAGGTGTGTGTGTGTGTGTGTGTGTGTGTGTGTGTGTGTGTGTGTGTATGTGTGTGTGTGTGTGTGTGTGTGTGTGTGTTTGTGTGTATGTGTGTGTGCATGTGTGTGTATGTGTGTGTGTATGTGTGTGTGTGTATGTTTGTGTGTGTGTTTGTGTGTGTGCATGTGTGTGTTTGTGTGTGTGTATGTGTGTATTTGTGTATGAAAGAGAGAGAGATAGAGAGATAGATAGATAGATAGAGAGAGAGAGAGAGAGAGAGAGAATTCAGCCTGCTCTGTCTATTTAGTGTTTGGGTTTGACCACATGGGATTGGATACCTCATCCATGGACTTGGCACTCAAATAGCTTATTCACCCTCTCTCATTAATTACATGTTATTTTGTTTTTGAAGTACATTTAATTATAAAATAATTGCATCATTTTCCCTTTCCCTTGTATCCCTCCAACTTTACCAATACCCTTCCTTATTTCCTTTCAATATATTGGCTTCCATGAAATTGTTATTGCTGTTATTATTGTTGCATATTTGTTTATGTGTTTGTATACCCACATGTATGTAAATTATAAATACAATTTTACAATTTATTGAGTATACATAGTGTTGGTTACATGTGATTTCAGTAATAACCACTTGGTACTGTATAGCCAAATAAGGACTAATCTGTAAGTGGATTTTTCCATCCTGCCTGCCAGCTCCAAAATACTCACATGGAGACTTCTTATTGATTATGAAAGCTCAACTGAAAGCTTAGGCTTGTTTTTAACTAGCTCTAATAACTTAAATTAACCCATTTCTGTTAATTTATTTTTGCCATGTGGCTTATGGTTTGTTACATCATCTCCTACATGTCATGTTTTTTCCACATTTGGCTGATGACTCCAATTTCTTCTTCCCAGTGTCTTCTCTGCCCAGAAATCCTGCTTAGATATTGACTGTTTAGCTTTTTATTAAACCAATCACAGTGATATATCTTCACACTGTGTGAAGGAATACTTCACAACATTTCCCTGTTTCTGTCTAAATAAAAAGGAAAAGTTTTAACTCTAACATAATAAAATTATGAACAATAAGAACAATTATTAGGTAGGAATTACATTTACAATGTCCAGTTCATTTGTATTTGGCATATTTGGAGAAAATACTCTATTATTTATTCTATCTTGATAAGTCCAAAGCTCTGTACCTAACTTACCTTTTATCATAACTAAGGAAAACTACAACTCTAACTACCTAGTTTCTAACTCCATCAAAGACCCCAGAAGGATATAATATTACCTGAGTGCTGGTGTCCATATCAGAAGAGCAGAAGGTGGTAATTGAAGTTCAAGATGTCAGCCCATGAGGAGGCAATTCCCTGATGGGTGAATCTCAGATAGGCAAGGCTCTGAAACCACAGACCCTAGAATGTCTTTTGCTTCTGCTGTGCCTTTACATATTTTCTTCTGCTATCATTCTTTGGTATCTGGCACGGTGTGAATGAGTATGGGGAGATCCCCACTGCCTATAATATAGTGTGTTTATATCATGGAAACATCTTGTTCAACTGGGCATTTTTACCTGTGTATGAAGAGATTTCTTCTTATGCTGTACTGTCTTATTGATAATAATGTTAGTTTAAACTGAGTTTTTATGATACAAAATATAAGCAAGGAAGTGTCACACAGCTAGAATGTTAAACCTTTCCTTTTTGATTAGACAGAAAATGAGAGGTGCTGTGGAATGTTCTGTATGCTGTGAATATGTTGCTCTGATTGGTTGATAAATAAAAAGCTGATTGGCCAGTAGCCAGGCAGGAAGTATAGGCAGGAATAGCAGACAAGGATAAGTAGCCTACTATCTATGGAGCAGCATGTAATGGTACACAGGTAAAGGCATGGAAAATGTGGCAACACATAGATTAACAGAAATGGGCTGAGTTTATGTGTAAGAGCTAGTCAGTGGTAGCCCTGAGCTAATGGCCAAACAGTTCTAATTAATACAAGCCTCTGTGTGTTTACTTGGGTCTGAGTGGCTGCAGACCAAGCGGGGCACAGAAAAACATTCAGCTACAAGGAGCCATGTAGACTGTTGCTTAGGTTGATGATTAAGAAAAACAATTGAGTGCCTCCCAAGCAGATCAAGCTATTCAATTGTCTCACTTCTCCAGAGGGCCTGATACAGCTGGGGGCTCCACAGCCTTTGGTTCATAATTCATGTGCTTCCATTTGTTTGGCTATTTGTCCATGTGCTTTTTGCAATCTTGGATTCAACAATTCACGCTCGTCTGTGGGACCAGGATCTGTCCTTAGTGTATGAGCTGGCTGTTTGAAACCTTGGGCTTACACAGGGACACTTTGCTCAGTCTGGAAGGAGGTGACAGGACCTGCCTGTACTGAATCCACCAGGTTTAAATGAATCCCCAGGGGTGCCTTGATCCTGGAGGACATGGGAATGGAGGGGAGGGGCTGTGGGGAAGGTGGGGGTGGGGGCGGGAGTGGGAAGGACAGGGGAACCCATGGCTGATGTATAAAATTTAAAACACATAATAATAAAGAAAAAAAAATTTTTAAAAAGTACAACAATGGTTACTGGAGATTAGGATGGTTGTGGGGTTTGGAGAAAGTAGAAAGGGTGTTTAGACTTAATTGGTGCATACTCTATGCATGTATTACCACACTGGCTAAAAAAAATAAAAGAAAAACAATTGAGTCCCATTAGCCCAGCTACTTTAAATTCTTTTAATTTTAATGTTGGGAGATGTTTTCAAAGGTTTCATTGTGTATCATTGGCTGAAGCAAAGTCTTATTATAACTTAAGGTTAGATCAGATGTTTTGATAATAGCTTTGAGGTGAAAAACCCAAGGAAACAATCTGAAGTTTTAGAAAGGCACACGGTTAAATGTGGAACTTGTTAAAGTCAGGGAACAAGAACAAAGCAGCCTACTTGCTATGATTGGTTGATGACCAAAGGTGATGATTAATTCCTTATACCTATTTCAGCCCTTAATCCCCTGATACAAAAAAAAGAGAGAGAAAAAAAAAGCTATTGATGAGTGAGTATGTAGCCTCAAGATTTTTGTTTGTTTCTTTTCGTTTTTTTTGTTTGATTTTGTTTTTTGTTTTCATTTTTTTTTGTTTGTTTTTTTGACACCAAGTTTCTCTGTTTAGCTTTGGAGACTGTACTGGAACTCACTCTGTAGCCCAGGTTGGCCTCAAGCTCACAGAGATCCGCCTGCCTCTGCTTTTCAAGTTCTGGGATTAAAGGTGTGCACCACCACCACTCAGCAGTATCCTCAAGATTTAAAGTAGAGCCGATTCTTTCTCTGTATATAAAAGTTTAGGTTTGTGATTCCTTTAAGATTCCTTATAAGATTACCTTTCAAGATAAGTGATAAGGTAATTGGTCCTTTGTTTGTAACTGCAAAATGCAACCTACCAGTAAAAGACCTGACTGAGAAGAGTATCTTGCTTGCCTACAAGTTTAATCTATAACAAGTTCCTTGGGTATGAATGTACGTGTGTTCTTGGGATAATTTGTTTTACCTATAATATGTAAAATGTTTAATCATGTAAGGGATATGGAAAATATGCTGGTTTTTTTCTGTTTGTATTGTATTCATTGCAATCATTCACTTGAAAATAGAATGTAACCACACTGTAATTTTTTATATTGGTTAAAATATTTTTCCTGTGGTATATAATCTGTAACAAAAAGAATAAAGATAGAGTTAAAATGAGTTAGAAGGAAAACATCAAGAGTTAGAAATAAAATGAGTTAGAAGGAAATCATCAAGAATGAGAGAGTTAGAAGGAACTAGAAAGGAAACACCAAGAATGAGAGAATTAGGAGGAGAATATCAGGAGAGTTAGAAGGAGAAGAACATCAAGAGAGACAGAAGGGACATTTCTGGATAGAGATAAGAAAAGAGAATATAGAGCACAGAATGAAGACTATAGAAGAATGAAGAAGGAAACCATCAAGAAAGTGTGTAAGTGTCTTTTTCCCCTAACCCTCTTAGATAAAAAAAGTCATAGTAAGCACTGACTGTGGATTCCTTTGAGCCCCGTGGCTGGCCCCAAGGCAGCAATACCTGAGTAGACAGAAAGTGCAGTGCAAACCACTTGCAAACCTTCATCCCTAGGGAATGTGAATTCTCCTTTCTTCAGCATCCCTTAGTTGCCCATAGTTCTTTATCCAGGGGTGGAGTGCGATTATCTACCTCTACATTATCACATCTATTGGTATTGCCTTGTTCAGCTCCTGGTGAGGCAGCCATATCATGAAA
Source organism: Onychomys torridus (assembly GCF_903995425.1). NCBI lineage: Eukaryota > Metazoa > Chordata > Mammalia > Rodentia > Cricetidae > Onychomys > Onychomys torridus. The sequence continues at coordinate 77,706,616 of NC_050455.1, forward strand.
TTATTATAGGTTCAGCTCCCCTTCATATGTAAAAGACACAATCTGACAGCAGATGTCATTGTCTTCTGGGTCTTACAGTTTTTCCACCCCTCTACTATGATATTCCCTGGGAATATGGTGTAGGGATTTGTGTTGTAAATATATCAGTTGGGTTGCTCACTGCACAATCAATTCTCTGTGTTTTGATCCTTGTGAATTTTTGTAATGAACTCTGTCTGTTGAAAAGACACTTCTTTTATGAGGGGTAAAAGCTACACTTTTCTTTGGATATAAAGTTCAGTATTAAGAATAGCATTACTGGGGAATGGGTGGGCACAAGAGGGATCAGATGGGGGAAGGATGCAGTGGGAGAGTACTGGGACAGACAATTGGATTCTGGGGGCATCTCTGGGATGAACTAGAAGCCTAGTGCATTGGAAACTCGTAGGAATCTGTGAAGGTGACCCTAGCTAAGACTCCTAGAAATGGGGGATATGGAACCTAAATCAGCCATCTCCTTTAACCAGGCAAGACCTCCAATGGAGGGACTGAGACACCAACCCAGCCACATAACCTTTGAACTATAATTTGTTCTGCCTACAAGATGTGCTGGGATAAAGACGGTTCAGAATTTGTGGGGGTGACCAACCAGTGACTGGCCCAGTTGGAAACACATACCCTGAGAGGAAACTCAGGCCAGGGCCCAGAGGAGGAATACCCCAGAGACCTAAGATAGAACCAAACACAACTGACAAAAAAAGTCAATTAAATAATTCATAATGATATTCTGTGATACTCATAGATTAGTACCTAGCTCAATGGTTATCAGAGAAGCTTCACCCAACAACTAATGGAAACAGATACAGATAGAGACCTACAGCCAAGCATCAGGCAGAGCACAGGATATCCTGAGGAAGAAGGGGAGGCAGGATTGTCAGAGCCAGTGGGGTCAAGGGCACCACAAGAAAACCCACAGAATCAACAAACCTGGGCTTATAGGGACCCAGAGACTGAACAGACAACCAGGGAGCCTGCATGGGACTGACCTAGTCACTCTGCATACATGTTACACTTCTGTAACTTGATCTTCTTGTAGGACTACTAACAGGGAGCAGGGGCTGCCTCTGACTCTGTTGCCTGCTTTTGGGACCCTTCCTCCTACAGGATTGCCTTATGTAGGCTTAAAAGAAGAAATGCCTGGTTTCACTGCAATTTGATATACCATGTCTGGCTGATATCCATGGGAGGCCTGCTCATTTCTGAAGAGAAACAGAGGAGGAAGAATGGATGAGGATGGAGAAGGGAGGTGAGGGGAGAAGGACTATGAGGAAAGGAGGGAGGGAAAACTTTGTTGGGATTTAAAAACTAATAAATAAACCAACATAAAAGTATAGCATTACTTCTTTTATGAGCACTTATAATATATATGATGATAGATCATCAATTTATAGCATAAAAATATAAATTACAATGTAAATTTGACTTTTTCTTTTAAAAACTTCTTTCCTATTTAAATTCATGTATATGTGTTTGTATGAGTTCACATTCACCATGTGTGTGCAGGTACATATGGAGCCAGGAGAGAGAGGCAAATGTCCAGGAATGGGGTAATAGGCAGTTGTAGGGCATCCTAGAATAGTGCTTGGAATCAAACCCAGGCCTTCAGGAACAGCAGTACTGCTCTTCACTGTTGAGCTATGTTTCCAGCTCTAATTTTGAATTTTTCTTGAGTTTATTTTTTCTGTCTGCTTTGAATCATGTTGTGTCTTGCCTTTCTTAAATTTCAGGAGTGTGTAAGAATAATGTGAGTTCTCACTAGAATGATCTAGACTTGTTAACACTTTAGCATGCTGTTGCTACAATAGAACTACTGTCTCTGAGCCCATTGTTTACAGTTTTCACTTAATTATTTTCTGGCTTTTTTTCTTTAGCAATGTTTATATTACTGTAAGGCACTGTTTTTTTTTTTTTTTTTGTTTGTTTGTTTGTTTTTTACTGTTGTACCTCATCTTGTAAAACATCTCTTCATTTATCCCTCTCTAAGATTTTCTTTGCAAATCATCTTTCAGACCATAAACTTAACCAACAACTATAATTTAGCTTTTACTCAAACTTTATATCTCTTTTGCTCCATCAAATGTCTAGTTACCTCTTGCACTGAAATACAAATCATTCAATCATTCTCAAAGGTAGGAAATAACTTCTTCTAAACTTCTTATTTGTTATTTTTGTATCATGTAATGTACCAGAAATGCTTTTGATGTCATCTAGAAGGTGAATGATTGTCAGATTTTTATTTATATTCCCATCAGTGAAATCACTGGATGGTCTATAAGGTATAGTTTTACAAAATATATTTATGGATCCCATCTTACAAAGCAGGTCTTAAATTCAATCACAAAGTTGTTAGTTATTCCCATAATACTCATACCATTATTGTGCCTATGGACATATCTTGTCAAGTCAGTCAATGTTGTAGTTTGTAGAGTCCACAGGTAGGTGACAATAAAAATTCTTTTCTCTTCTGGCAGCATTGTTATCTACCTTCATCTTCTAATACCATAAAAACTAGCGTGTAGGTGGTGATGAAACTTCTAGATCAGCTTGATTTCTCCATGTTCTGGAACTCAAGTATGTAGTGTCTTCAGCAATAGGATCTTATTATCATGTTCTTGATTGTAGCTGATTATATTGGCAATAACCTACAGTGATTGGGGGCCTATGTTGACCCAATTAGCCAGTATTCAACAATGATTAACAGATTCCTTTCTTTTTGGGCTTTTATTTACTAGCATGAAGTATCTAGTTTTGATATTGTACTCTCTTTTAGGGTAATTCCATTAAATCTCTTTTTATATATGTACACATATATATCTCAGGTAGCTTCTAATATGTAAAAAGTATTTCTCAGCCACATTTAATCTTTTCAGGAATCTACCTTAGACCATGCACTGTTTTTAATTAGATTGTTTGTTTTCTTTTTAAAATTTATTTTAAATAAATAAAAAATAATAAACTAAACATTTATTTATTTTTAAATATTCTGAATACTAAGCTCCAGGCCTCTGTGCAGCGGGTAAAACTTTTCTTTCTCCACTTTGGGTGGTGCACTTTCACTCATATGATGGTGTCCTTTCCTATACAAAATGTTTTTAACTTCATATGGTAGTATTTGTCATTGTTGGTCTTAATGTGTGTACAACCAAGGTCCTGTTCAGAAAGTCCTTTCCATTGCATTTAAGTTCAGATATACTCCCTAATTTCAGACTCATGATATCATGCATTATGTCAAGGTCTTTTATATACTTGGGGTTGGGGTTTTTGCTGAGTGAGAGTAAATGATGGAATGTTATTCTTCTACGTGCAGCTATCCAGCCTAACTAGCACTGTTTGCTGAAGATACTGTCTTTTCTCCAGTGTGTACTTTTGGCTTCTTTGTAAAAATGCAGGCAGTCATAAATGTATGGATTTATATCTAGGGCCTCAGGTCTATTCCATTGGCTAGTGATTCTATCTTTATGCCAGTACTGTGTTGCTTCTATTATTATAGCTCTACAGTGTAACTTAAAATCAGGGATTATAATATCTCCAACAGATTTATGTTGTTCAGTATTGTTTCAGCTATCATTTTTTTCTGCTTCTGGATTACATTTAATATTATTTTTATTTTTAATTTTTGTGTGAAGAAATGTGTTGGGGTTTCTATAGGGTTCCATTGAATTTAGATTACTTTTGGGATGATGGCCATTTTCAAATATTGGTTCAACTGATACATTAGCAAAGGAGATCTTTCCATCTTCTTATGTCTTCAATCCCTTTTTTTCATGGGACTTAAAGCTTTTATTATACAAATCTATGCCTTGCTTAATTGGAATTATTCCAGCATAATTTTTGAGGCTATTTTTAAGAGTAATGTTTTCCAAATTTTTCTCTGGGCATGTTTTGCATTTGTATACAGAAAGGCTACCAATTTTTTTGTGTGTTAAATTGGTATCCTGTTACTTTGTTGATGCTGTATATCAGATGTTAAAGTCCTTGGTGGAGTCTTGTGACTTTTATGTATAAAATAGTAGCAACTAGGCCAGGCGGCGGTGGCACATGCCTTTAATCCCAGCACTAGGGGCGGTGGTCAGAGGCAGGCAGATCTCTGTGAGTTCAAGGCCAGCCTAGACTACAGAGTGAGTTCGAGGAAAGGAGCAAAGCTACACAGAGAAACCCTGTCTCAAAAAACAAACAAACAAACAAATAGTATCAACTAAAATTCAAGCTTTGTCTTTACATGGTATCACAGCTATCCTGACTATTTTGTGCAGAGGTTTTTAGATGTAACATTTTCTTTGACTAAGCTATACATTTGTATTACCTGGCCTTAACCACCTGAAATTCTCTCTTCCATATCTTTTACCCTACTGGAGAGGCTTATTTTTGAGGTTTTTGTTTGACATCATGAGTTTTTCACTTCCAGTTTTATTTCAGTTTGGGTTTTTCTTATTGATTCTAATTCTTCATTAAATTCTACTTTCATGTCTTTAATTGCTTTCTTTATTTAATTCATCCATTTATTTTTCTTACAAATTATGAGATTTTCTTATTTAATCCAGCAATCATTTTTTGTGATGGGTATAATTATTATTATTCTTACTTTTTATGCTCATATTTTCTAGCTTCTTGTTAATATTATTTGATTTTCATGTTTTTTGACATTTGTTAGATTTTTTTTCACTTGTAGAGAATGGCATTTTGGGAAAATTATAATTTTTTAAAATACCATCACATATTATTTCAAGTTCATCAAAATAGCACACATGTAGGTATGGAATTCAGTAACTGAAGGAGATACATTGAAATACTCTCTTGGTTTTTCCTACTTTCTGAAGATTTATACTGTTTGTTTTATAAATCTTAAATTTTATTTATTATTTCTCTGCCTGTCTCTGTCTCTGTCTCTCTCTGTGTGTGTGTGTGTGTGTGTGTGTGTGTGTGTGTGTGTGTGTGTGTGTGTGTGTGTGTGTGTGAGTATGGAAGTCAGAATAACATTCTTCTTTCACTTTCTCTTTTGATAAAAATAGGTACCTAAAATGTAATCAGTTTGGTGGTGGACTATACACATATTTAGACTCTTTTTTTAGGCTAAAATATCTAAGCTACTTATATAAAGGGCTGTTTCCTGAGTTGAAAGCTTACATAGACTCCTATATATATTATAATGTGTATGTGGTGTGTATGTAACCTCCATGTCTAACAATCACTTAAAATATAATAGAATAATTGTGGGTTTTGTCCTGTGTAAATTGTAGGAAAGACATCGTGTAGAGATGTCATGCCATTTAGTTAGCATCAGTAGACATTTCTGAATTATTGATGTCCCTTTTATTCACTGGGAAACTGACATTTGTAGAAGTTGTACTATGCCTTGCTCTCAGCTTCATGCTGTTTCTTCAATTCAGTTATTTTCAGAGAATAATGATTTCTTAAAAACTATGAAGTTGGACTTTCTAGGGATGAATCAGTGCCAAATATTTTTCAAGGAGAAATTAGAGACAAATGGGAGTGCTAAGCAAATGTCACAATATCTAACTTTACATATTAAAATTTAAAAATGACAATGAATGTAGAAAAGGGATTTATGGGAAAGAGGGGGCAAGTAATAAGGACAGGAAGGAATATGATGAGGGTGATAGCAATCAGAATGCATCATATATATTATGGAATTATGATTGAAGAGCCACCATTCCGGTCCCTTTTACTTATTTTGTTTCTAATCTTGACACAACTTCTGGTTATTATTTTTGAAAGTTCTTACTGGTTCTTATAATCAATAGTAATAAATTATAGGTTTTCAGCACAGTGGGGTATCTATAGTTCAGAATAACTTACCATATACTCTATGAATAACTATAAGACAGTGTCTTAAATTTTCTAAATACAGAATAATGCCAAGAATATAGATGTTTTAAAATATCCTGAACTTTTATACATATAAATTGTATATGTGTACCAAATTATTATAATGTGCCTTAATGAAGATGCATTATTAAAAACAAAAATATTAAAATATAAAACTATATTTAACATGAGTATAGATTTCAAAATAAAGTATGGATTCAATACAAATAAAAGGTAAAAATATAACTGGGATGATGGTTAAATAGTAACAATATAATTAGCCTAAACTTGAAATATGTTATAAATATAACCTCAGTTATTACAGAATATTTGAAAACTGCTTATAGGATAGAGTGAAGAGAACCTTTACTTCATGAAAGTTTGCCATTTGATGCTGTAAGAAGAAACATAGACAAACATGGCAGATAATGTTTTATTCCTATGGGCAGGATGTTCAACATGGTACAAAATAGCCTGAAACGCTTACAATTGTCTTAAAAAAAAAAAAAAAAAAACTTAATGAATGATTTAAGTATTAAACTTAAAGAGAGTATTTCCAAAATTTTAAGAAGCACTTCTTTAAAGGAAAATAAAACACATTCAAGGTCATACTTAAATGAAAAGAAGAAAGACAGGACTTTCTTCTTTCCTCTGGGAATGCCCCATGCCATCCAGGTGAAGGAGAGGCCATCTCTCTTTTTTTTTTTTTTTTGCATATTTTTTCTCCTTTTTTATTTATTATATTTGTGTTTTAATTTTACAGATCAGCCATGGGTTCCCCTGTCCTCCCCCTCCTGCCCCTGCCCCACCTTCCCCCTAGCCTCTCCTCTCCATTCCCATCTCCTCCAGGGCCAAGACTCCCCTGGGGATTCAATTCAACCGTCTCTTTTCCTAAGTCATTAGAGATTCTATACACAGCAGCATGGAGGACAGAGAAGTGTTAAAAGGGTTCTCCAAAAGAAGCTACACTTTCAATTTGAAAATTTCTTCAGAGTTGGTTAACTAGTTAGAACACCAATGATTATGGAGTATTTGGAATGTCACAATCTGAATGCTAATTATATTGGGTTGTCCTTAGCTCCTTTAGATAGCTATTCCTTTCCCACCTCTTGTTAGACCTGAGATCCTGTAACTAACAGATTAAAAACCCCTTGGAACTCATTAACTTAATAAAACTGTAGTTCCTACCAACTAAAAGGCTGAATCATCAGCAACTGAAGCCGATAGCTGAGTTTTTTCTGCTTTGCTATAATGACTGCCTGTTTGATGCTTCCGCCTATGTATATGAAAAGTGCCTTGATTTTGAGTTTTCTTTGTTATGTTACTATAAAAACTTCATAAAACTACTTCCACATTAGAACAGAGAATTGGGTAACCAAAATCTGTATTCCTGGGACATGGCCATTCATATTTGGCTCCAGGATGAACTATCTCTTTTTCATTTTGAGATGAAGGTTCTTGTTTTCATACCAATACATGTGTGTATTTTGTCTCAGAGAAACAATCTCAACTTCTAACAATATTACAGGAATTTCTGCAACCAAAAGTGAACATCACTTGCTCATGCTTTTAGATTTTTACATGTCAGAACTGGTTTCTATTAATAGACAGAGGAGATCAAATTCATTGAATAATATGCACAGTAAGTAAATAAATTAAAGGAACATAATTAGAATGCATGTAGAACATGTCTGGACATTCTTATGCCATAATATCAGACCCAGGAAATGTAATCAAGGAATGGTGTTTGGGTTTTTCTTATGAATTACCCTGAAGTATAATAATCAAGGATTCAAGTAATTTTTTTTTAAAGTCTGATATCCTTCTTGGGAGTTCCACCAAAATGACAAAATTTACTGAGTTGTTTGTGGAATCAGTATGTTTGCAGAAAAAGTCAATAATTTTGGTAACACAAATTGTAAATAATCACTCTCATTGTGTAAATTATTTTGTAATGTGATTATTTTCTTAAATATTGATCTAGTATGCTGAGCACTCAATTAGAACAAGGGTGGTACATAATTTGCCTTTTCATGCAGTTCTGCATATCACACATACTTAGTAAGAAGTTCCCAAATAAAAAATTGTGGTGGCAAATTTTATAGCCTCAAAAACAAAATGGAAAAGAAATCATATATAGGAACAAGAATGTTCTAAACAGGAATGCTTGACTTTAAGATTTAATTTTTCCAATAAAGTTGAGATGTGAGAAAGTTTTCTGTGTTGGGTTAACCACAGAATTAAACTTTCTTGAGTATACTTTGGTGTAGAACACATGGCTTCCTCTTTATGGCTGTCTTGTAAGAATGTTTTTAAAACTGTTTTTCTTGAGTTTTATTGATTTCATGACAAAAAACTTAAGTGTGAAGGAGGAGGAAAGGTCTTCCATATGTGTACTGTTGGTTGAGTTCTAGAAACATTAACTGTCAAAGGATTTTAAAAAGTAAATAAAAATAGTCATTTCTTGGAGAGATCATTGTAAAATTCACTTGGAGTCATGTACAAGGCTTTGAAGGGCAAAATTCAAACTTGAAATTCATATCTAAAAATGTACTGACAAGTATCACCAAGTCCTGTTATCTAATATAGACATGTAAAAATAATTGTGCATTTAAAAAAAAAAACATGATTGGCAGAAACTTTGGTACACTGCTTGTCTTATATAGGAAAAACATCTAAGCAAGCCACAACACAGAAGTGATACAGCAAGAGATGTACACACAGAAATATGTGCCTAGAGTAAAACAGAAGGAACAGGAACAAAAGAAAAATATAGACACAGTAAAGCAGAGGAAAGACATTGGAGGATGTACCCAATGAAAATTTTGGTAGTTTATTCTTTGCTCTCAAATATAATCTTGGGTTAGTTGTTTTATTAATTTAAATCTCGGCTGGGTGGTGGTGGTGCTCACTTTCTATTCCAGCACACAGCACACAGCAGGTGGATCTCTGCAAGTTCAAGGCCAGCTTGGCCTATAAAGTGAGTTCCAGGACAGCCAAGGTTGTTACACAGAGAAACCCTGTCTCAAAAATACACAAAAACCAAAACAGAAAGAAGAATCTCAATTATTATCAGTATTTTTGTTGTGTAGCAGTTTCCTCCCAGGTTGAGTCATTCCATCTTACAAGGAAGTTCCTTAAAACTGAAAGTCCCTCAAACTGACCAGACTCACTGGGCTTCTCCTTCACCCAGAATATTTAAGCAGTAAGGAGCCATTGCCAGACAAGACAAGCTGCAAAGAAGACTCTAAGAGGAGCCAAGAAACCTGAAAGTAGATCCCAGCTGAATCACCTGGAGGAGAGTTAGGCCAACTGAGCCACCTGGAAAGGACACTGTCCAAATTGTTGCTCTGCCCGAAGGCTGTGAAGTGTGCTCCCACTTCCCAGTTTTGTTACTTTTGATGGCTTTTGTGATGCAACTCTTTTTGAATCATTTCTGCTCCTGTAAGTAACTCCTCACCTATAGTCCTGTAAAAACCCCCAATAAGGGTTGGGGATTTAGCTCAGTGGTAGAGTGCTTGCCTAGCAAGCACAAGGATCTGGGTTCAATCCTCAGCTCAAAAACAAAAACAACAACAAAAAACCAAACCAATAAAACTCATTGGTTCAGAACAATTTTACATATCTGTTGGGTAAATAAACTGACAATTTTAGAATAGATAAATAGAAAGTTTAAGAAAGGATTTATTTCTTAGTTTATTTCAATGTACACTTGAACCTCATAGAGGCAATCTATAAAACTGTATCAAGTTTGTACCTAAAACTAGCTCTTTCCAAGAGCCCCCAGCTGGATCAGGCCCTCTGGAGAAGTGAGACAATTGAATAGCTTGAACTGTTTGGGAGGCATCCAGGCTGTGGGACCAAGACCTGTCCTTAGTGCATGAGCTGGCTGTTTGGGACACTTTGTTCAGCCTGGGAAGAGGGGACTGGACCTGCGTGTACTGAATCCACCAGGTTTAAATGAATCTCCAGGGAAGTCTTGGCCCTGGAGGAGATGGGAATGGAGGGGAGGGGATAAGGGGAAGCTGGGGGTGGGTGAGGGAGGGGGGAGGACAGGGGAACTCATGGCTGATGTGTAAAATTATAACACAAATATAATAATAATAATAATAATAATAATAATAATAATAATAATAAAGAAATAGACAAACATCAACAACAATAACAACAAAACAAATCTTATTATATAAATATGAATACCTGAATTCAGATGACAAGAATCTACATTCAAAGCCTGGGCTAGTAGCCAGGCTTGTAATCCCAGCACTGAGGGAGCAGAGCAAGTACCAGTAAGCACTAGACTTGGTGAGAAACTATCTCAAAAATTATGGGGAGAATGATTGAAGATCATTGAAGATCACACTACCATCAACCTGTGAACACACACACACACACACACACACACACACACACACACACACGAGAATGAGAGAGGGAGAGAGAGAGAGAGATAGAGAGAGAGATTGAGAGAGAGAGAGAGAGAGAGTGAATCATCCATCCAGGAAGACAAGCTAAACAAACATTTCCATGACCAGCACTCACATTTAAAGCCTGGAGTAATAGCAGATATTGTAATGCAGTGAAAATATCTGGAAACCTCACAGAATTCTAGATGTCCTGGTAAAGTGTAGGAATCAGAGTTTTTTAGAGAGCATAAAGGACAGTTCTAGTGAGTTATGGCCCACCATCTTCCATCAATCTTCAGAAAATGTCCTCAGAAATATTATGTCTTAGCTAGGGTTTCTGTTGCTGTGAAGAGACACCATGACCATGGCAACTCTTATAATGGAAAACATTTCATTGGGGCTGGCTTACAGTTCAGAGATTTAGTCTATTATCATCATGTGGGAAACATAGTGTTATGCAGGCAGACATGGTGCTGGAGAAGTAGCTGAGAGTTCTATATCTAGACCCAAAGGCAGTAGGAAAAGAGTGTGAACCACTTGATCTGGTTTGAGCTTCTGAGACCTCATAGCCCACCCCTAATGACACACTTCTTCCAACAATGCTACACCTATTCAAACAAGGTCATACCTCCTAATAATGCCACTCTGTATGAGCCTATAGAGACCATTTTTCTTTCAAACCACCACACATTATTTCAAAATTCAATAGTTTTTCATATGTCAAGGTAGCCAAAATGATGCTGTAAACTGTATCCTGTCTTCTCTGTTTTCAGATATGACTTCTTTAATATAAAGCAGAGAGAAGCATTTGATTTACACATGGTATGTAATTTCAACACAGAAGATGGTGATTAGGAAAGATGACAAATACCTATCAGATTAATTGGAAGAGCTGAACTTGTATGGAACAACTTGGCCAAATCTGATTGTATCTATCGTTTTCCTCAGTATATGAACTTCTTAATATTTCCTGCTATTCTCAGCACAGACTAAGTAGAGCAGGTGCGGCAGACCTCTGCCACGTGGCTCATGTGATCCAGAGCACCTCAGATGGCTGGTAAAGGGAGACTGAAGGAAGGGACTGTGCTCTGTCTTTTACTTTCTGACCCTGAGTTAAACTGCTAGATAACTTATTCCACTTCCCCTGTGTGATGAGAATACATCTGTATACTTGCTCCAGAGGTGAAGGGCATGTTTAACTCCACAGTCATGCATACTTACATTGTCATTATTCGGTGATAAATCATGAAGTTCACAATTCTCACTCAGTATGACCTGATGGTTAGACTTGTATAAGGCAAATTTAAACAAGATTGGGCACAGTCAGGATGGTATGACTGTAGACATTTAAGGAAAATTTAATGTTTCAATTTAAAAGTCACATGAGTGTTGTGACAATAGAAACCATAAAAAGGAAGCACATTAATACTTGCACATCTGGGGACACAAAGGACTGGTAATGACATAATATAGGTAACAGGTTATGGGTCAGAATGAAAAGTTCAAAGTAGAGATGGGGTAATAAGCCCCCCTCCCAGTTGTGAAATATGAAGGGTGTGGAGGTAAACAGACAGTGAGTTAGGTTTAAAAAACAGAGTAGTAGTGATGGTGGAGAGTTGACTTATATTACCTTCATTCTGTCCTATGTCTTTTTTAATCAGAACTTTAGAATTTATTTGGTGCCTAGAATACTCCACCACATAATAGGTTTTCTATAAACATTTATTTAATTGAACCTTTATTCAGTGTCTAATGCAGAGGTGCTCAACATTTAAGCATTTGTATGTGGATAATTTTTATACTTGGAACATTAAATTATAGTAGAAAGAGCAGAGTGCTTTGATATTGGTAAATGTGTGTGTGCACTCTTGAATGTTGTTTCTGAAAGCCTATTATCATTTTCTTTAAAAGGTCAGTAAATTGTGAATGCATTTAGCCTCATAGTTCTTCCAAATGAAAATATAAAAAGAAACAAGAGATCTCACACTTTGGTTTCACAATGAAAATAAGGAAATATTATTTGGCTAGAATCTATGGGGAAGTGAGTTTTAGATGTCACCTTTTGTTACAAAAAGATTCTATAATATGTTTCCTCATGAAATACTGGATCTTTAGGAAAGAGAAGAGCCATGCTGATATAGAAAACATTACAAGATAATGGTAAGATAGAGATGAGTCAAGCTGTGTATTTAGAAATGGTTCTGACAAAAAAAGTGAACTCCTAAATCCAGAAAAAAATTGAAGTAAGCAGCTCCATTCACTGTGGTGTATATATTGTATATTCAGTACAAACCATATCTCCAAATTCCCTTAGTCCATCCTTGATCTATCAAAATTAGCTCCCATCAAGACCCTACCAATATGAATGTCTGCCTCTCTTCCTGACTATGTGAAGGTCAAGGTACATTTGTATATAGTTGAATATAGGTCATTTCTCACAAAAGCCTTTAGGCCACAGTTATTGAATGCCAAGTGTTAGTTTTAATTTTTAAAAATGTATATACTTTGAATGCATACAAATATGTTTGTAGTAGTATGCAACTATATGTTGCATATAGTTCTTGGAAAATGGAACCAACTTTGTGTTCAGATGGATTTTTCCTGCCTGGCCCAGAGTCAGGGCAAATCTCTCTTACCTGCCTGTCCCACAGTTGCTCAGATCCAACCAAGAAAGCACACAGAGACTTATATTGTTTACAAACTGTATGGCTGTGGCAGGCTTCTTGTTATCTACTTCTTCTATCTTAAATTAACCCATTTCTGTTAGTCTATACTTTGCCACATGGCTTGTGGCTTACTGGTGTCTTTACATGTTGCTTCTCATGGCAGTGGCTGGCAGTGTCCTTTCCCAGCCTTCCTGTTCCCAGCCTTCTCCTCTTCTTTGACCTGCCTACCCTATCCTTCCTGCCTGGCTACTTGTCAGTCAGAACTTTATTTATACAGAGTGATATCCACAGCACTTCCCCTTTTCCTTTTTGGTAAAAAAGGAGGGTTAACTTTTACATAGTAAAATTACAGATAACAAAACAATTATCAAGCAAGAATTACAGTTACTTACAATATTAAAGAAGATATCCTATCTATCTTATATTTGTGAGTCTAAGGTTTTATATCTAACTTTTTTATAATAACTGAGAAAATTATAGCTATCTAGTCTTCAACCACATCAAAGACCTCAGAAGGATATAATATTACCTGGAAACCGGGAGAAGGATGCCAGTAACTTTTGAGAGTCTTGCAGGGTAGACAGAGACAGCTGGCAGCCTGGACAGTCACCTAATGTTCCTTTGTAAAGTTGGGGCATTTGTCTTCAGCCCATAGGGCTAGAGTCTCTCAGTCAATTTTTTCAGTGTCCTGTAGAATGTCTGCCAGTTTCCTCTGCAAAACAGGACCTGAAGGACCATTTTGTCAAGCAAAGTTTAGTGGTCACCTTTCTATGGGTCCTGCATGTCCAGTTGATCAAGCAGTCCAGGCAAGAACAGTTTCTTGCCCAAATGGCTGTTTTTGCCAAGGTGAAGATAAGATATGAAGTGTCTTCAATGGCCATCCTCCTCTCTGAAGTAAATCAGTGTTGCCAGGAGCAGATATGTCTCACTGTCCAGAAAGCCTTAATTTTAAAAATATTTTAAATGCCATATTCTGTAGGTCTTTGAAGTGTTTGAAGATTACCTATCTATCTGAAATATCTCTATGTATACCTATAAGACTTAACTAACATGGCTACAAGTATGATTATCATAGATGACTAATTATTAATCTATTTTTAATTACACATTATAATTTAAAATGAGCTGGACAAACATAATACCTTAAACAGGAGTAGAAATATAGACACAGTATAACAAATGTAACTTTAAGTTTGTATCAATAGACTAAAATCTATACCAATGTAAAACATTTTAAACAAGTTGTTGCTCTTTAGAAGTAAGTTCCTTAATCTACCCTTTCATCCTATTATATCTATATCATATCCCCTTTTCTTCTTTAGAAAGAGATCACATTTATAATCAACCTGCTTTAAATAAAAATAGTGTTTTTTTTTCTTTCTGTCCCACATCAGAGGGCTCTTCTGATTTGGGACATAAAAATCTCTTAACCTTTTCTTTTAGCAATATGTCTGGGTTTAGAGAAGGAGTGAGCCAATTCCATCTCCAAAGCCAGCTTGATAATTTTGGGAAATTGGGTGTAGTTTTTCTTACTACAACCTGCTGGAGGGGGGCACTGTATCTTATGGGGATACAAAGAAAATTTTAGGATTATGAAGTAGTCCGTGAGAGTAAACCTCTGAGCCAATTGCCTTGAAACCTCTCTGGATGTTGGATCATCTGTGCCATGGTGTCACTGGAGACCTTTCAGGTGGTCTTGGCTGATCAAACCTGATGTATCTTAATCTGGAACAAATCCATAGCTTCTGGCTTTCTGTGGAAACAAAAGCAGAGACTCTTTTCCAAAGCAACATTTCCTTATATCCAAATTTTGAAGTCAAGGTATCTTTAAAATTTACATATTTGTTTAACTCAACAGCTTTTATGATCAAATCTTTTTCTGTAGTTAAAAATCCCAAAGACAAGACAAACCAGATTCTCTGTGTAATATCCATCTTTGTAAGACTGAAACACTGCTGTGGCTGCTGGCTCCACGCACCTCAGCTTTCCAACATGGCAGTGGTACAGTTTACTGCCAGCTCTGAGTCTGGAGCCATGTGTACCATCAACTATCAGAAGCAGTTCTATCAAAGCAGTGCATAGCCTAGAAACCTTTTTTTTAAAACTAGCAAAGGCTAAAACCAACATGCAGCAGAGTAAAGTGCTGCTCATAGATTCCTCATTCCTGCCACACTGCAGGTCAAATGCACACGCCAGGAACCCGCCATAGTAGCTTAAACTGGCAGGCTGCCACTAACTTGAGAGAGACAACTAGGAAGCTGTTTTTAGCTCTGTTCTTTTTTCTCAGGTTTTAGGTGGAAATTCTTGCCAACACATTGGGCACCATTTGTAATTGGAGAGCTTCTCTCTAGGTTCCACCAAGCCCCCGCGGTCCCACAACCCACGTATAAAATAATCATACAGACACTTATATTATTTAAACTGCTTGGCCATTAGCTCAGGCCAACCACAGCATCACTATCAACCTGGAAGAGGTGCATGGTGATAGCAAACAACAGGAAGGGGATAAACTATTGAGCTTACTATTTATTTAAAATTTAGGATTAGTTGTCTTCCTTGTTCCCCAAAGAATAAAGTGAAAATTATGTGTGAGGTTGGAGAAAATAAGAACATATATAGAATGGAAAATACATGCAAGAAAACTACATTTGTAAATTCATTGGAAAATTAATGAAAAGGAAAGGATATCAAAATATCAGTCTAGCACTTGGGACATAGATGCCTAGAATATTTAGGATTCTAGACTCAATTCTATGTCTTTAAAACATAAATAAAAAGTACTAGACTAGTAGGAAACACCCACAGAGCTCTCTTTAGGCTAAGATGTGAGGAATAAGAAACAAAAGTGAAGCAAAGCTTCCAGTGTCCTACAGAATAAGGTCAGATGTTATAGTATCCATTAAGTCAGAATCTAGTACAGATATCAGTGTCCAAAGAAATTGAGATTGGAGATATAGTAGTTGCCTTTACTGTAAATTCACAATAATAGTTTAAGAAAAGCATTTATGATGAGGTTTTGCATATTGATTACATGAAGCTCATTCATGAATGACTCATCATGGGGATGGAGTGCTGCCTTATATGCTAAAACATATACTACTCTTACAGAGGACCTGAGTTCTGCTCTCAGCACCTACATCAGTGGCTCACAACCTCCTTTAACTCCAACTACAGAGGATCTGATGTTCTCTTCTTGGCTCTGTTCACAAACATACAAATACACACACATACACATAAACACACACACACACACACACACACACACACACACACAAATCAAAGAATGATTGAACAGTATCTGTAGAACTAGTAGCATGAACTAAATTTAACAATCTGAAACCATACAAAATACCTTTCAAACATAAAATTACTTCAAGTTATTAAAAGATAGCACTTTGATGCCACAAATATGATTGTGTTAAATTTACCATCCTAACTTCAAATACTCCATTATTTCAGTCACTACCTCTTTATTCAGTTCACTTTTTCAATCACTTAGCTCTAATGAGATTTGCTCTTTACTTACATATAATTCTTTACATTAGCTCTACTTGTGTTCCCCAACTTATATCTCTGTACCTCACTTCCTGCCAACCATGGTGTATTCTTGGGTGGATCCCATCTCATCATGGTTTTCTTTTCTTTTTTTAATTTTAATTTTAATTTTTTATTATTATGTGTTTTAATTTTATACATCTGCCATGAGTTCCCCTGTCCTCCCCCGTCCCGCCCCAACCCCCACCTTCCCCCAGCCCCTCCCCTACATTCCCATGTCCTCCAGGACCAAGAAACCCCTGGGGATTCATTTAAACCTGGTGGATTGAGTACAGGCAGGTCATGTCCCCTCCTTCCAGGATGAGCAAAGTGTCCCTGTGTCAGCCCAAGGTTCCAAACAGCCAGCTCATGCACTAAGGACAGGTCTGGGTCCAACAGACTGGGTGCCTCCCAAACAGATCAAGCTATTCAATTCTTTCACTGATCCATCCAGAGGGCCTGATCTAGCTGGGGGCTCCTCAGCCATTGGTTCATAATTCATGTGCTTCCATTCTTTTGGCTATTTGTTCCTGTGCTTTTTGCAATCTTGGATTCAACAATTCACACTCTTACAGTCCCTCCTCTTTATCGACAGTTGGACACCTCGAGCTCCACCTGGGGCATGGCTGAGGATCTCTGCATCTACTTCCATCAGTTATTGGATGAGAGTTCCAAGACGACTGTTAGGGGGTTTGGCCATCTGATCACCAGACTAGGTCAGATCAGGCTTTCTCTCAACCATTGCCAGCAGTCTACAAAGGATATATCATTGTGGATTTCTGGGGACCTCTCCAGCACTCTGCCTATTCCTGTTCTCATGTGGTCTCAATTTATCATGATCTGTTATTCCTCCTTCTCCCTTTCTGTTCTTGATCCAGCTGGGATCTCCTGCTACCCTAAGCTTTCTTTCCCTCAAATATTGCCCTTCATTACTCCCACTATTGTCCAGGTTGTTCCTGTAGATCTCATCCATTTCTCTATCATTGGGTGATCCCTGTGTCTTTCCTAGGGTCCCATTTTCTAGGTAACCTCCCTGGAGTTGTGTAGCAGTCTAGTCATCTTTGTTTTATATCTAGTATCATCATTTTAGTGAGTACATACCATGTTTGTCCTTCTGAGTCTGGTTACCTCACTCAGGATGATTTTTTTCTAGATCCATCCATTTGCCTGCAAACCTCATGATGTCATTGTTTTTCTCTGCTGAGTAGTACTCCATTGTGTATATGTACCATATTTTCTTTATCCATTCTTCAGTTGAAGGGTATCTAGGCTGTTTCCAGGTTCTGGCTATTACAAACAATGCTGATATGAACATAGCTGAGCAAATGCCCTTGTGGTATGATTGAGCATTCCTTGGGTATATGCCCAAGAGTGCTACAGCTGGGTCTTGGGGGAGATGGATTCCCAATTTTCTAAGGAAGTGCCATATTGATTTCCAAAGTGGCTGTACAAGCTTGCATTCCTACCAGCAGTGGAGGAGAGTTCTCATTGCTCCACATCCTCTTGAGCATAAACTGTCTTCTGTGTTTTTGATCTTAGCCGTTCTGACAGGTATAAGGTGGTATCTCAGAGTCGTTTTGATTTGCATTTCGTGGATAATTAGGGATGTTGAGCAATTCCTTAAATGTCTTTCAGCCATTTGAACTTCCTCTGTGGAGAATTCTCTGTTTAGTTCTATAGCCCATTTCTTAATTGGACTGTTGGGCATTTTGATGTCTAATTTCTTGAGTTCTTTATATATTCTGGATATCAGCCCTCTGTCAGATGTGGGGTTGGTGAAGACCTTTTCCCATTCTGTAGGCTGTTGCTTTGTCTTGTTGACCATGTCCTTTGCTCTACAAAAGCTTCTCAGTTTCAACAGGTCCCATTGATTGATTGTTTCTCTCAGTGTCTGTGCTACTGGTGTTAGATTTAGAAAGTGAACTCCAGTGCCAATGCATTCAAGAGTACTTCCTACTTTCTCTTCTCTCAGGTTCAGAGTAGCTGGATTTATGTTGAGGTCTTTGATCCACTTGGATCCATTTGCAACCTTCTACACATTGATATCCAGTTATGCCAACACCATTTGTTGGAGATGCTTTCTTTTTTCCATTGTACATTTTTGGCTTCTTTGTCAAAAAATTATATGTTCATAGGTGTGGGGGTTAATGTCAGGGTCTTCAATTCGATTCTTTGGTCCACATGTCGGTTTTTTTGCCAGTACCAAGCTGTTTTTATTACAGTAGCTTTATAGTAGAGCTTGAGGTCGGGGATTGTGATGCCTCCAGAGGTTGTTTTATTGTACAGGATTCTTTTGGCTATCCTGGGTTTTTTGTTTTTCCATATGAAGTTGAGTATTATTCTTTCCTGATCTGTGAAGAATTGTGTTGGTAATTTGAGGGGAATTCCTTGAATCTTTAGGTTGCTTTCAGTAAGATTGCCATTTTTACTATGTTAATCCTGCCTATCCATGAGCATGGGAGATCTTTCCATTTTCTGACATCTTCTTCAATTTCTTTTTTCAGGGACTTAAAGTTCTTGTCATATAGGTCCTTCACATGCATAGTTAGCATAACCCCAAAGTATTTTATGTCATTTGTGGCTATTATAAAGGGTAATGTATCTCTGACTTACTTCTCAGCCTGTTTGTCTATTGTATATAGGAGGGCTACTGATTTTTTGAGTTAATCTTGTATCCTGTAATGTTGCTGTAGGTTTTTATTAGCTGTATCAGTTCCTTGGTTGAATTTTTGGGGTCACTCATGTATACTATCATGTCATCTGCAAATAGGGAGAGCTTGACTTCATCCTTTCCATTTTGTATCCCCTTAATCTCTTTATGTTTCTTATACTTCTGGCTAGAACTTCAAGTACTATATTGAATAAGTATGGGGAGAGGGGACAGCCTTGCCTTTTTCTGATTTTAGTGGTATTGCTTTGAGTTTCTCTCCATTCAATTTGATGTTAGCTGTTGGCTTGCTGTAGATTGCCTTTATTATATTTAGGTATGTTGCCTGTATTCCTGATGGCTCCAAGACCTTTATCATGAAGGGGTGTTGGATTTTGTCAAATGCCTTTTCTGCATCTAGTGAGATGATCATGTGGTATTTTTCTTTGAGTGTGTTTATATGGTGTATTACATTGACCGAATTTTGTATGTTGAACCACCCTTGCATCCCTGGGTTGAAGCCTATTTGATCATGGTGGATAATTGTTTTGATGTGTTCTTGGAGTCTGCTTGTCAGAATTTTATTGAGTATTTTTGCATCAAAGTTCATGAGGGAGATCGGTCTGTCATTCTCTTTCTTTGTTGCATCTTTCTTTGGTTTAGGAATCAGAGTGATTGTAGCCTCATAGAAAGAGTTTGGTATTATACTTTCTGCTTCTATTGTGTGGAACAATTTAAAGAGTATTGGTATTAAGTCTTCTTTGAAGATCTGGTAGAATTCTGCAGTGAAACCATCATGTCCATGGTTTTTTTTGGTTGGAAGACTTTTAATGACTGATTCTATTTCCTTAGGGGTTATTGGACTATTTAAATGGTTTATCTGGTCTTGATTTAACTTAGGTATGTGGTACCTATCCAGAAAATTATTTATTTCTTTTAGATTTTCCAATTTTGTGGAGTAGAGGTTTTTGAAGTATGACCTGATGATTCTCTCGATTTCCTCATTGTCTGTTGTTATGTCCCCCTTTTCATTTCTGATTTTGTTAATTTGCATGCTCTCCCTCTGTCTTTTGGTTAGTTTGGATAAGGGCTTGTCTATCTTGTTGATCTTCTCAAAGAAC
Organism: Onychomys torridus; assembly: GCF_903995425.1. Lineage (NCBI taxonomy): Eukaryota > Metazoa > Chordata > Mammalia > Rodentia > Cricetidae > Onychomys > Onychomys torridus. The sequence goes on from NC_050455.1 coordinate 77,726,855, forward strand.
CAACACTTTGTTTCATTAATCCTTTGTATTGTTCTCTTAATTCTATTTTATTGATTTCAGCTCTCAATTTGATAATTACCTTGCGTCTGTTCCTCCTGGGAGACTTTGCTTCTTCCTGTTCAACAGCTTTCAGGTGTGCTGTCAACTCACTAGCATGAGATTTCTCTAGCTTCCTTATGTAGGCATTCAGTGCTATGAATTTCCCTCTTAGCACTGCTTTCATAGTATCCCATAAGTTTGGGTATGTGGCTTATTCAATTGCATTGATCTCTAGGAAGTCTTTAATTTCTTTCTTTATTTCTTCCTTAACCCAATGGTGATTCAGTTGAGCATTATTCAGTTTCCATGAGATTATAGGATTTCTGTAGTTTTTTCTGTTGTTGAAATCTAACTTTAAACCATGGTGGTCTGATAGAACACAGGAGGTTATTCCAATTGTTTTGTATCTGTTGAGATTTGCTCTGTGGCCAAGTATGTGGTCGATTTTAGAGAAGGTTCCATGGGGTGCTGAGAAGAAGGTATATTCTTTTTTATTTGGGTGGAATGTTCTGTAGATATCGATTAAGTCCATTTGAGCCATAACATCAGTCAAGTCCATTATGTCTCTGTTAAGTTTCAGTTTGGCTGATCTGTCCAGATTTAAAAGTGGGGTGTTGAAGTCTCCCACTATTAATGTGTGGGGTTTTATATGTGATTTAAGCTTTAGTAATGTTTCTTTTACATATGTGGGTGCCCTTGCGTTTGGGGCATAAATGTTCAGAATTGAGACTTCATCTTGGTGGATCTTTCCTGTGATGAGTATGTAATGTCCTTCATCATCTCTTTTGATTGATTTTAGTTTGAAGTCTCTTTTGGTGGATATTAGGAAGGCTACACCAGCTTGCTTCTTAAGACCTTTTGATTGGAATGTCTTTTCCCCGCCTTTTATTCTTAGGAGGTGTCTGTCTTTGAGTTTGAGGTGTGTTTCTTGTATGCAGCAGAAAGACGGGTCCTGTTTTTGTACCCATATTGTTAGTCTGTGTCTTTTTATAGGTGAAGTAAGTCCATTGGTATTAAGGGATCTTAATGACCAGTGATTGTTTGTTCCTGTTGGTATTTTTATTTTTTGGTGGTAGTGTGTGTGTACTTCTCTTATTTGGCGTTTACAGCTGTGGTGTTATCTCTTGCCTGTGTTTTTGAGGGTTATCTGCCTTCCTTAGGTTGGAATTTTCCTTCTAGTGCTTTCTGTAGGGCTGTGTTTGTGGATAAGTATTGTTTACATGTGGTTTTGTCTTGGAAGGTCTTGTTCACTCCATCTATGATGATTGAAAGTTTTGCTGGGTATATTAGTCTAGGCTGGCATCCATGATCTCTTAGTGTCTGCATTATATCTGTCCAGGTCCTTCTGGCTTTCAAAGTCTCCATTGAGAAATCGGGTGTTATTCTGATGGGTTTGCCTTTATAAGTCACTTGGCCTTTTTCCTTTGCTGCCCTTAATATTCTTTCTTTATTCTGTATGTTTAGTTGTTTAATTATTATGTGTCAAGGGGACTTTTTTGGGAGGTCTAGTTTGGTTGGTGTTCTATAGGCTTCTTGTATCTTCATAGGTATTTCCTTCTTTAAGTTGGGAAAAGTTTTCTTCTATGGTCTTGTTAAATATATTTTCTGTGCCTTTGAGTTGGTATTCTTCTCCTTCCTCTATCCCAATTATTAGTAGGTTTGGTCTTTTCATGGTGTCCCAAATTTCTTGGACATTTTGGGTCATGACTTTGTTGGTTTTAGTGTTTTCTTTGACTGATGAATCTATTTCTTTTACCGTAGTATCTTCAACACCAGAGATCCTCTCTTCCATCTCTTGCATTCTGTTGGTCATATTTGCCTCTGAAGTTCCTGTTTGTTTACTCAGATTTTCTATTTCCAACATTCCTTCTGCTAGTGTCTTCTTCATTTTTTCTATTTCCCTCTTCATGTCTTTGATTGTCTCCCTTGATTTTTCCTGATTTTCATTCAAGGATTTATTGTTTTCTTCTGCTTAATTGTCCTTTCCACTAGTTTTTTATAGCGTTCTTCCCAATTTTTGTTTGTCTGTTCCTCTACTTCAGTTTTGATTTCTTCTATATAAGGCTCTAGGCTCTTCATGATGTTACTTATAACGTTGTTTTCTTCTTCTTCCATTCTGTGATGCTCAGGTCTAGCTGTTGGAGAAGTGCTAGGTTCTGGTGAGGCTGTATTGCTCTTTATTTTGTTGTATGTTCTTCTGCCTTGATGTCTGCCCATCTCCTCTTGGGTTCGTTCTTGGTCTTTTCAGTGTACTTGGTCAAGAGAAAGTTGACAGATTTAGGGAGCCTCTCTCTGGTCCAGATGGAAGCTCTGGGCCAGATGGGAGCACTGGTGCAGATGAGAGTGCTGGCCGGATTGGAGCTGGGGGGCTGGACTCTGAGTCTTGGGAAGTCCTGGGTCTCCTTAATTTTGTCCAGATGGGAGCTCCTCTTGTCCAGGTGGGAGTTCCTCTGGTCTCTGGTCCAGATGGGAGTTCCAGGGCGGGATGGAAGCTTGGGGCTGGTCTCTGATTCTCAGGAAGTGGCTGGGGTCTCCAGCAGATGGCCTGTGTACAGTGGTGGGACCCAGGGGCAGTTGCCTCTCTGACTATAACTCCAGGCACTCACCTCTGGTCCAGATGTGAATTCGGGGGTGGACAGGAGCTGGGGGCTGGTCTTTGAGTCTCAGGAAGTGGCTGGGGTCTGGGGCAAATGGGTGTGGGGGCAGATGTGGAGACTGCAGTGTCTGTGTACAGTCTTGGAAAAGGGGAGCCTTCCCGCAGGGCCTGCTGATTGAGCGGAAACTGGGGCCAAGTTGGTCAGGTCATCCGGGATGGCCTGTGTCCAGAGGTGGGACCTAAGGGCAGTTGCCTCTCTGGCTATAACCCCAGGCACTCACCGCTGGTCCAGCTCATCATGGTTTTCTAAAAGCAGAGAACCCTCCCCAAGATACCTATAGAGTTGTAAGTTTATAAAAAGAAGTCGGTGATTTGCTGGCTTTGAGGATGGAGGACAGAATACACAATAAATATCCTGAATTTCAGCACCTGGGACTTGTGCTCATGTACAGCATTACTGGAGTTAGGGTCTTCTCATTCCAACAGTTTGAAGCCTGAATCCAACCAAAATCACAGCCGAAGTAAATGCAAGATCCTGAGGCCTCTCTGCTTTTAGAAAATCATGATTAGATGGGGTCTACCCAGGTAAGCCGCATTGAACGTCTCATCTCAAGGCCTGAGATTATAACAGATCTATAGATGACCTTTCAAGAAATAAAAAGAAAAAAGTAGCCTTTTCAAGCAGAAATTGACTTAGTTTTTCCTCGATTATTAAATTTCTATTTGACATCTTGAATATTTTTTTTATGTGAAAAACTTCTAAAAGAATTCTTTCTTTTTTTATTTACAATGCTTTTGATTGGATAACCAGTTAGAGGGCTCCTTCCTGTTAGAGACTAATTCTCTCTCTCTCTCTCTCTCTCTCTCTCTCTCTCTCTCTCTCTGTCTCTCTCTCTGTCTCTCTCTCTCTCTCAGAAGTCATTTGTTGTCTGTTTTTCTCTCTAGGGGTGGGCCCTGTGGCATTTTAACCTTCTACATTAGAGTGTCTGTTGGTATTGTCCTTGTTCAAGTCTTTTTTAGGCAGCTACATGGTTGAGGCATTGTAGATGTGGATGTAATTTCCCTTCCTTTTTCTAGGAGACACAGTCTCTCCCAATCATCATGCCTCGTTGTCTTTAATGGTCTTTCCAAACCTTATTGCTGTGTTATTCCCTGAGTTGTAGGTGTTGATCCCTGAGTTATGACCAGTTGTGGTTTTCAGTATTGGTTTCTTCTTGCTTCATAGAGAATCTTCTTTGATGAGTGGGTAAGAGGCACATTTATGTGTGGGTTAGTATAAGGATCAGTTTTAGAATGCTGTTAGACATTATTTTTCAGGTCTAATAAAGTGATGACAGTAGCTCTTCCTTTAAGGTCCATTACTTTATTAGTTACTGGAAGATGATCAGTTTTCTTAGTATAAGAAATGATTTCTTTTCTGATGAGCAGGAGCTTAAGTCCTGTTAGACATTTGTTCATTCCCATCAATATATGAGTGCCATTATTGCACCTTTATGGATACTTTTCCATACTTGTCATTGTTGTGGTTCATAGGTTCCACATCTGGATAGAACTGTTGATTTCTACCCTCTCTTGGCAGTTTGTATAGGAACTAGAGTGTAGGAAGGAGGCTTTCAGGTTAGATCCCACTAGACTCTTCTGATTCCTGTGTCCTAAGTATGTGGTGTTTTCAGCAACAGGAGCCTACCTTCAATATCTGAGACAATAGCAATAGCCTATGTTGTTTTGGGAATTACTTGGACTACCTGACCATCAATTCAAAAAGAGGTTTCTCATATCAGATAATGAAGTTTCTGTTAGATAGTCTATGGCTTTTGTGAGGAGCATTATCAACTCAAGCGATATAACTTCATTAAATATCAACATAAATATTATGTATTAAGCATAATTTTAACATAATATGACTCCTTGATTGATGCCTTATTAAACATTCTTCATGCTATTTGTATTGATTTAATAAAGTCTATTATTATATGAGATTTATGAAGATTCTTAAATCAATATTTGTATTTCCCACTATAAGAAAGTATCAACCATTATTTACATGATTTCTGCTTTAATCTATTTCTTTATATCTTTTAGTCACAAGTAGCATAGAATGGAACTGTTTACAGGTCCTTGATTCTCTGTTCATTTTCTCTTCTTTGAAGTTTGAATGATCTTTCAAGCTGATAGATTATTCTCTGCTACTTTAGTTCAATTACTGAAATTTCAATGAGTTTCTACTTCGGCTATTTTTCAATTTTTAATTTTTCAGTAGTTATTTCTTTGCCAATAATTTTTACTTTGTCCTGAATTTAAAATATGTTTTGCTTACTTTTAAAAGCCTCCTTAGTCTTGGCATTAGACTCCAACATCCTTCTAGTTAGATTTTCTTTTTTCTATTTTCTTTTATTTTTTTCTCTTTTATTTACTAAGAATTTTTTTTATTCATTTTACACACCAGTGAAAGATACCCCTCTTTCCTCCTCCCACCTCTCCAACCTCCCCCTCCCAGCCCACTGCCCATTCCTTCCTACAAGAAGGTGAAGCCTCCCATGGGGAGTAACTTTAGTAGGAGCAGGTCCATTTTCTTTTCCCCTGGTCTGATCCTCCTTTCTTGATTATTTTTTGTTTGTTGGTTGGTTGGTTGTTGTTGCTGCTACTGTTTGCTTTGCTTATTGTTATTCTACTTGTGTGCTGAGAGTTTTTGGTTCGTACAATACATATTGGGATATTACACTATTAACATACTGGATCCTGGGAGGACCACCCAGAGAGAGTCACCATCTTTATTTAAGTAGAAACCCAACCTGTTCATATTCTTCATACCACGATTTCTGATTCTTCTTTAGTGGTGGGTCCAATATGGAATCAGTTCCCAGAATCCTTGTTATGTTTATTTGGGGATGGTTAGAGCATTCATGCATATTTTGAAACTTTATCATTATTTCAGGTATTAGATAGATCTTTCCTGTGGGCTTGGTCTGTTCCATGGAAGTGAAACTTTGAAAATTGGGCTGCAGCTCAAGTAGCCATCAAGTCTCAATGCTTTACTCTTTTTATTTGTTTCTCCTTTGAATTTATACAGTTCAAGAGTGGCATTGGGACATGTCCAAAATTAGAACTACCCATTTCTGCTTCTCAACACTCTATTCTTTTGCTTTACTTTGAAATGCAAGACACTTCTCTGTTTTCTCTATTGAGGATACAGGACTTTAGGGCTTGTGATATATCACTTTTTCAGCACAGTCCCTTGATACAGGGTCTGTCATTCAATGTGGCACTTGCCTTTCACTTAGGTTTTCTGGCTAGCCAACCCCATGAATTTTCTGTCTTTGTATCCCCCTCCCTACTCTAACCCATTGGTTATAAGTGTATGTGGCCATGCATGTCTTTTAGGCAGACACTGGGGATCTGAATTCTAGTTCAGCAAGTACCTTCACCCACTGAGCATTATCTTCAGCCCCAGGATTTGGAACTTCTCTAGAAGGTTTGGCCATCAATACTATCCTGACACTAAGTTTATGGGATCTATTCTAGGATAAGTTACTAACACAAACTCACCCACACAGTCATTTCTCTGAAATATATCTCTTTATCATCTGCTCTTAAAACTTTTGAGTTTCTTGTCAATTGAGATTGAAAAAAAATATATTTTGTGCAGTCTATTTAGTTTTCATCAGTGAAGTACATGCAGTAATAGATTTAAAACAGTGTTTCAGAACTGACCTTGGCACACTTTATAGGATGCTGGAACAGAAGCAAGCCCTCAGCTACTGAGAAAATGAATGGGCATCTCACAGTCCATTACTATAAGCAACCATTGCTTCCTGGCCCATTCCTCTGGCTTCCTTCCCCTTTCCCCATGCCATTGTCTGCCTTATACAGTGACTGTTTCATCCATGTTCATTATCCTCAGTGGTCTTAGCTGAAACCCATGATATGTAGATATCACATATGAGGTCTGGTACAGGCATGGACAACTAGTAGCTTTAAGAATTAAACAATTACAAATGTATAGAGGATGTATAGGAATTAATTTCCTTGACAGTATAGCTTCCTGAAATTTTAGAAGGATATCTTTTCTCTCTCAACAATAGCTATGTGAATTTAATGTGTTTAAATGTGTTTCTGAAACCCAGAAGATTTTCTCTTATTTTCTGTGGCTTGTGTTTACACAGCTTTCTCTCTCTCCTCTTCAATTTAATGCCATTTATCATTTTCACCTTCAATTTTAGACATGTGAAATAATGACTCTAAAAAGAAGATATGCTTAGTTAGTTGGGAAGACTTTGGGGAAATTTGACCTCCTGCTCTTTAGGATACATATCAGTTGGCTTTTCCACTCTCATGAACTGTAAATCACTGGACTTTCAGACATTTTAAGTGGCTTTGTAAGGAAATCTTTTTCTTTCATTTTTAGCCAGTGACTAATAAGTTTGGCCTTATATTATGGTTTATAAAAAGTCGACACTTAAATATTGTGAACTTTCCAATGTGCTAGCTACAAATTTATTATCAAAAATTTCTAATCACCAATCCTCTATTCAATTTTAACTTTAGTAGAAATTCATTTAAACTTTTTTCTTAACTTCATATTCAATCATACACTATGTTCAATATTTCAATTTTAATTAATTCAATTGTAATAATAATTTCTTATCTCCCTATAACCACTTGGACAAGTTATTTAAACAAATATGGCCTGAAGGCAGAAGTCATTTAGAAAATAAATTATATTTTGATGGACAAACTAAATTCTACAGTAGTCAAGGGATAGTTACATACTATAACCATGTCCTCAGCTTAAAAGAAGTCTCTCTTTGCAATTTCCCAATACTGATATCCAAGTGCATAAAATAGAAGAGTGATACATTAATTTGTATAAATATATTTCTAAAGGGATGGAGTCTAGAAAGTCTTTCATTTAGATCCTGAAAGTGACTGTGAATGTCTTACTCACTTATGGAAATGAAGAGCAATTGGAGCATGGCGAGGGCTTAGTGCTGATGCTTGATGCTATTTTAGACGTAAATATTCACCTACTTATTTAGTGAATTTTTACTTCTTTTGAGTTACACTGCCTGCTTTTATGCTTAGAGAGGACTGTCCTGGATGACAGTCTGATACGATAAACCATGAGATGATGAACACACACAAACACATGTGAATGCAAGCTTGTAAACCAAAGAGTGCTCATGATAATGATACCAACATATTCTTCACATGAGGGGATGCAACATATGAAAGATTTATTTCAGACTAGACTCCAAAAACTGACTTTTATTTACTTGTTCATTTTAATATTTGTGTGTTTAGCCGGGCATTGGTGGCACACGGCTTTAATCCCAGCACTCAGGAGGCAGAGACAGGCGGATCTCTGTGAGTTCCAGGAAAGGCGCAAAGCTACACAGAAAAACCCTGTCTCGAAAAAAAAAATCATGTGTTTTATTGACAGTTATGTTAGAAGGTTATTTAAAATAAGCCCTTTGTATATATCATATTCAATGAAAATGAGAAGCATTATTTTAACTTTATCCCCACAAAAGAGGGGTATTAAAGACTGTAGGAGTCAGAGGGGATGGAGGATACCAGGCCCACTGAATCAACTCAGCAAGGCTCACATGGGATCACAGAGCCTGAAACAGCAAGCATGGGACTTGCACGGGTCTGCACCAGGTCTTCTGCATATGTTATGGCTCTCAGCTTGGTGTTTTGTGGGACTCCTAACAGTGAGGTTGGGTGTTTCTCTGACTTTTTGCATGCTCCTAGAACTCTTTTCTTCCTATTGGGCTGCTTTGTACAGCCTCAATATGAGATGAGGGGTTTTGCCTTATTTTATTGTATCTTGTTTTACTTTTCTAAAGGGGGAGTGGATCTGGCAGAGAAGGGAAAGGAGAGAGAGCTGGGAAGAATGAATGGAGGGGAAACTGTGGTATGGATATATTGTATAAGAAAAGAATCTATTTTTTAAAAAGATTTATTTATTTATTTACTATGTATACAATGTTCTCCCTGTATGTATGCCTGTGCGCCAGAAGAGGGCACCAGATCTCATTATAGATGGTTGTGAGCCACCATGTGGTTGCTGGGAATTGAACTCAGGACCTCTTGAAGAGCAGTCTATGCCCTTAACCTTTGAGCCATCTCTCCAGCCTCAAAGAATCTATTTTCAATAAAAAATTAAAATAAAAATCAGAGAAACTCTATTATGTTACAATTTTTTGTTTCATAATATTCTCATGATTTGAAAGAAAATTATATTTGTCATTAGAAAACTTTTTTTCTCTTGATGTGCTTGCCTTTCTAAACTCTTTATCCATCATTTGCATCAGAGTATATCTTGCAATATTTTAAATCAGGTAATTTCTGTTTAATAACTTTTAGTACTTGATATTAAATGCACAATAAACCCGAATTCTTTGGTTGACAATCTTTTGTGTGATTTGGCTTTATGCCCTTTACTAATGTCATCTCACATCCTCATACACTTCTACAGGAAGTGTGATCAGTTTTAACACAAGAAACAATCTGCCTGGATATATTAAAAATAAAAAGCATACAATCATTTTAGCATATCTTCTTATTTACAAACCTAAGTAGGAATAACTGATCTGATAATAAAAGCTGTGTTCAAGGATGATTAATGCATAAGTTATTTAGTACAGTAAAAAAAAAAAAATCAGTGGAACAAAAGAAGTCCTTAAAGTAATTATTCATCAGTTTAGGTACAAAAGCACCACAGAATTTATCCTATGAAAATCATTGTTGCTGACTTTAAAATACATTTGATGCTAATTTGGGAATGTATTTGTATGAGTATCTGAAAGTGATTGTCAAGAAAAAAAGATGTTATGTTAAGCAGTAAACTGGAATGACTACAATGAGCTAAGAGAATGATTCCCTGTCTGGGCCTTTACACCGTGAATACCTCTATTTTCTAAGACTTCCCTGCCAACCACATAGCATCATGCTAGTGGAGAGGATGATATTCATTCTAGTGTCACCAAGTCCTAACACATCACCAATAAAATAATGCTAGCTGCTACTGAGACCTTCACACTCAATATCCAAAAGGAAGCAAAAAGAAGAAAATGTGTAGAAACAGAGATAATACTAATAGAGAAGTCTATGAAATAGCCTAAATAAGCAAACTAACCATGGTTGAGGGAAAAAAAAGTACTTTCAAATGAATCAAGGTGTGGAAGGTGTGATGTATTTAAAAATATTTTGCTTATTAAGAAAGTCAAACATGACTTGATGCCATTGTCCATCTTGGGCTCCTGTAACAGAAGTCCAATGATTGGGTAATTTATAAACTCTAGAAGTTTATTTGTTTCATGCTCTGGTGAATTGGAGTTCAATTCATTTCTTGCTGTACTGTCCCACAAGAAGAGATAAAAGGTTAAGACAGTGTATCAGTAAGAGACAGAAGAGCAGAGAAGAAAGGTAAAGGAAGCAAAGGGAGGAGGAAGAAAGAGATGTCTGAGTGAAGACAAACATACTTACTTTTATATCAAATCCATGTTGTCATCATAATGAACTTTTACTGTTCTGAGAGTGAAATTATCATAATTATCTCACTTTAACAAGCATGACACCAGCCCCTCATCACCTGACTACCACTTTGAAGTCACACCTCTCATCACTCTTGCTTTGACAATTAAGTTCCCAACTCAATAACCTTGAAGGATGCATTCAAACTGGAGTATGTGACCAATCACAAAAAGATAAATTAAATCTGTAGTATAATTTAGATTATCACTGGACAAGGGGAGATTATAGCCAGGTATACTGCTAATTTACATATTAACTATATTATAAGTCTACTTGGTTTTTTCCATAAGTCTGAAATACTGTTACTTATTTTCATTTTGCCAATGCTTCTTTCCAATGGAAGTATAACTGCAAATTTGATCATTTGTGTAGCAACAGGTTCCATACTAAAAGTAAAATTAAAAAGTCTAGAAAATTACCATAGCAACTCTTAAGGATAAACAAAGGGCAGAGGGATGACAGAGGCTTATTTCATGTGTATTCAATATTGTATTTAGAAAGCCAGGTCAGAATTTTGGCTCAGAAAGACTAGCTGATTTCTGTGAAACTGTTCCCTGTCAGCTCTGTTTGGAGGCTGTGAAGGGATTCAGGAAATATTTGTTCTGACAGTTGTCTGAGACTTCACCTGATTTTTTTTTTTTTTAAGCTGGGAAAATTCAACTCTCTCTAAATGTTCCAGAAGTCATCCTATCTGCCATTATAGATCTCATACTCTTCCCTAACACCATGGTGAGGGAGAGAGATTGTTCTTAACGTTATAAATAGCATTGTATACACTCACATGTTTTAAATAGCAAACTGTAATAAATCACAAAATAGCCAAAGTATGACTATATATTACTAACTTGTATTCTGAAACTAGTATTTATTTATTTCACTTTAGCATTTGTTTTAGCATGTGTTTTTCTTTAAATAGAAGTACACAGAAGACAATGTCACTGGTATGTGGAAAACAAGTCAAATAGATGGTGTGTTTAAGGCAAATCTAGCCAGTGCATCTCTGGAAATAACTGTGACCAGCAATATGAGATTGAGATCTGGCTTTCAGACTGAAGGTCTCAGGCATTTTGGCTGATGAGTTATATAGAAGCTTCTCTCAAGACAAGTAGACGTTAGTTGACTATCATCTGTGTCACTAAGCTGTAGGCTTGATGGTTTGAGCCATTGCTTCTTGGCGTGGGCTAATAATTATAGTTTATGGTGTTTGCTTCATTGGTTTCAGATGAATTTTGCATTTTCTTTTGTTAAATACTAATGATGTCCTCAAAAGAGACATCAGGCTATCAGAAAGATGCTTGTGTGAAGTTTCAAAGAGGGTTTGATAATACATGTCAGGAATTGTATGTCTTCTCGGTCTGATAAGCAAACACTACTGCTATCTCAGAGCATCATGGAAGGCCATCATGTCTTGTTTGAATCTAGGCTTTGTAATATATATGGACTTCCACAGCCCAGTAGAGAGATAGATACACAGATACACATCCTACAATGAAATATTTGGGGACTTAATTATAACAGTTGTAAGGTCTCTAATTTTTATAATGTCAATCACCTTCATTGATATAAATGTAATAGTTTTAGTAATGTCTAAATGCTCCTTTTTAAAAATCCTGTTGATGTTAGAGAAGCAGTGTGTGTTACTTAGATATTTATCACTGTGACAAAATACTACAATGAAACAATTTAAGAAGAGAAGGTTTTATTGAGGTTCACATAGTCAAAAGTTTTGGTCCTTAGTCCTTGGTTCGATGATTTGGTGCCCATAGTGAAGCCCAACATTGCAGCAGCAGACACATTTGGCTAAGGCTGCCTACCTTGTATCCTGAGATAGGAATCAGAAAAAGAAAAGGCCAAGCAAAGTCTTTCTCCTTTGTCCTCTTATAATCATCTGAGCTCCCGGACTGTGAAAGTACCATTTATGTTCTTGGCAGGTTTTCTTCCTTAGTTGATTCTTTCTGAGTCAGAAGTACACAGAGATGTATGGTAGTGTGCTAGGCAACTATCAGTATGAGCAAGTTGAAAATTGAGATCAATAGTCACCTAATTTAACAATTTAGTAAGTAGTTTGAGAAGTGTGCTTGCTTTCAGAATTGAGTGAACCAATTGAAACAATGAAAGTAAAGGGTGATGTGTTGAATAGAAAGACACCTTCCTTTGCAAAGGGGCAAAGATGCTAAGACACTGTTGATTTGAATGCCTCATAGATGCTTATGTTTGAATGCTTGGCTTATTATTTCCCAATTCATAACAAATATGTAAGCAAGACATGAACTAATAGGAACAGAAGGACTCTTGGGAAGATTTTCTTTAGCAGGCTTTCCCTTTATCCACTTTCTGCCATCAACTTATGTAAACCTAAGCACTGGGTTCTGAAATACAAATTTTGTCAGGGACCATGCAAGAGGAACAACAAGCAGCTCTGGAACTCATGGAAAAATGGCTCACTGCTCAATATAATCACAGTGGGTATGTTTTAGACAGACAGAGCCCTGAAAACCTCATGATGCTGTTGAGCATAGCTCTGCTTATTACCCTTGACCACACCATGTCCCTCATAAGCTATGAGTTCTATAAAAAACTCCAAGGGGGGTTTTATACCCTCCCCTTCCTGGGCAGTTTCAATGGTATTTACAATAATAGTGATTGACTTTTTTCAAGAATTGCTGCTAGAGCCGATTAGTGATTCAACCATCATCATTAGAAAGAAAGTAGAGATGTAGATTATCAGTAAAGTTAGGTTAAGATGGTTTTGCTAATGTTTTTGATGTAAAAAATGTTGGGGAACAATTTAAAAGTTTTAAAAAGGCACACTTTCCAATAATTGAGCGAGGGACTTGTTACTAACTAATGTGCCTTTTCTTTCCCTAAAGATGGGATGGTGACCAAAGGTCAATTTCTTGTACACGTTTTGTCCTCAGCTTCCTGGTATGATTTAATAAAAAATGTTGATGAGTGGGTATGTACTTAGAAGACTTAAAGTAGAAATGACTGATTTTTTATATATAAAAATTTTGTGATTATTTTAATATTTTTGTAAGATTATGTTTTGAGATAAATAACAAAATGATTGATCCTTTCTTCATAACCATAAACAGCTGCCTCCCAGTTCAACAGGAACTGGCTGAAATATACTTGGCTTATTTAAAATTTTGTGAATTGTAAAAGAATCATTTCTTTGGGGTGAAGATGCTATGGTAGAAAAATTAATACAAAGAAAAATGTTTAGTTACTTGTGGGCTTCTAAAAATCATGTAATTTATGATCATAATGTTATTTCTTGCTGTGTAAAGATTTTAATTTGTTTTTGGAGAATATGTAACTTGTAGTTGTGAGATAATATTTTTCTTGCATAGAAATCTTTCTATTAGGAAGTATAAAAAGGATAAGAAAAAATAAGAAAGACAGAAAGAAAGATGTAGAAGGAATACATCAAGAAAGACATAGAAGAAAAAGATTGGGGAAAAATAGGAGAACAACTAGAAAGGAGAAGAAAAATCAGAGCAGAAGAAGAGCAGAGTAGAAACAAGCAACAAAAAGAGAAATGAAGAACTACACTTTGTGACATTCAGAAAAGCCTCCTGTGTACATATGCAGTTGAGCTGACTTCACGCCTCCTCTGCAGTTCCTTTGACCTGTTGAGGGTGAGTCCTTGGGCAAAATGTACTCAGGATAGCTGCTATAGGGTTTAATGATTATCTTTTTCCTGTTATCTAGGGATTTTTATATTTTTATATTTTTAGCTTTGAAGAGATCTGTAGTGTATTTCAATTATTTTGGACTCATTATGCCTGGATTTTAACCTGTACGTACTTAAATATTTTTCCCTTTAATTTCTTCATGAGAATTTTTAAAGAGTGTAGCACTTAAAAAGAGGACAGTGAAATTGAAATTGTTAATTGCAATTCATGAGTGTATCTTAATGACCATTGCTTAGTTCAGTATACAGCTTTGCTGAGACTTGATTTAGAAAAGAAAAGGAATAGAAGTGAGAGCTGCTTTAGTGAGGATCAGAGAGATAACATGTAACCCATCCAGCACAGTGCAGCAGCACAAGGTACAGAAGTCCTCAGAACAAAAGTGTCAGATGGGTGATAACTTCATCTGACTGGGGACTTCCACCCCGCATTTTCATCTCTGCGTCTATGAAAAGGTAGATAACAGGGAACTGCTCAAAAGTAACCAGATGTACAAAGCTCAACTCTCATCTCATTTTTCTTCTAGGCATTAACATCATATAATGAGGCTACATTTTGTCTGTCTGGTAGTTAGGATGTAGAAGTTTATAACTCTCAAGTTTAGTCTCTCTTTTACTAGGCTGAACAATACATTTCAGTTGACCTCTAATAATATATTTCTCTTTGTTGGACATGGTTGTAAATCATTATGAAACTGTTTAGGATCTGATAAAGAGACAGGATCTTAATTGTACAATCATCCCTGGGAAATGCTGAGCAGAATGTTCTTCAGTTTACATTCCAGGGCAGAGACAGAAGCACCAGGTTAAAATTAACACATGTGGACTATGCTGATGGACCATGACTTAGATCCATGTAGTCCTAGAATAGATGGCAAATTCCTAACAGTTACATTACTTTGCCCTAATGAAAACTTTGTAAGGTGGTATTTGGCAAAAATAGTTTCAACTAGTACCTTCTCTAAAGCTGAACTAGTGGACAAAATTTGCTTATATTTGTCTTTATTGTGAAATGGTTTTGTTTTGCTTTTGGCTGTGATATATAATTTTGCTGGACATAGTAGTCTGTGCCAGCATCTCAGAGGTTGCAGACCATCCACCCAGGACCTTCAGGCTTCCTGCATCTCCATTGAGAAGGAATTGAGTCAGGTGTTATTCCAGTAGGACTATGACTTGGTCTTATTTTTTTCCTTTAATATCCTTTCTTTGTTCTATACATTTAGTGTTTGATTATTTTATGTCATGGAGAGTTTCTTTTCTGGTCCTGTCTGTTTGCCTCTTGTCCTTTTATAGGTATCTCATTCTTTAGATTGAGGGAATTTTCTCCTACAAAATTACTAAAAATATTTTCTGTGCCTTTGACCTGGATTTCTTCTTTTTTTCTCTATACCTGTTATTATTAGGATTGGTATTTTTATAGTGTCCCAGATTTTCTGGATGTTTAGTGCCTGGATTTATTTTTTAGATTTAATATTTTCTTTGACTAAACTATCCTCTTCTAACTTGTCTTTGAGACCTGGATTCAATGTCCAGCACCCACATGGTGGCTCACCACATGGTAGCTTATTAGTTCCAAGGGAACTAATGCTCTCTTCTGGCTACCTTAGGTACTGCATAAATGTGGTACATATACATGCAGGCAAAACACCCACACACATAAAATAAAACTTGAAAATATAGACTCAACAATAATAATAATGATGCAAAAACTTAAGGTGTTCAAGAGAGGTATGATGGAGCTAGTGATGGACCTTTGTATCACACTACACTGGAGAAGTTTATAGAGGATAATAAAGTTAGATACTGAAGAGAGAAGTATGGAGTTCTTGGGAAGCCTCTAACCCAAAAAGATCTTCAAAAAGAAAGAGCAAAATCAATTCACTGTGTTTGTGTAAATGTCTGATATTCTCAATATCCAAGATTGTGGGAGCCCACTAAAAAACTTTAGGCTAGAAACACAAATCATAAGTGGATTTCCACCACTGAGAATGTGATATGTGACATTTTTGAGACTAAGTTTGATAGGATTCACAAGGAAATAATGTGAAAGCCTCAGTGAGGAAAACAAACAGAAATCATAAGTACAAATGGAAAACTGCTGGAAAAAATGTGTGACTTGAGCAAGGTAATAATAACTAAGAGATTGTGGTCTCTACTGGAAGCCACAAATGCTCAATTTCTGCAAGTCAACAAATGCCCAGCATACACACACACACACACACACACACACACACACACACACACTCACACACCACAGATGTTTCTAACCACTGCCATTCTGCCATTGAACAATATTTTGAAAGAAAGACAGAGATATAAATAACATAATCTGTAATTTATAAAAGAAGAAGGAATACTATGGCTGTAGTAGTTCTGCATAAAGGACTCTTCTATTCCCATTTCTTGAAACAGAATGGCAGATTCTTGTGTCCCTCAAAGCCTGGTTTAGCTATGTTATTTGCTTTACCAGATTGTTTCATTTTGGATTCACCATTATGTAGACCTACAGGAAAGCATTTTAATATATTTCTATGTATTCTGAAGGAGGAAGTTTAGAAAAGTAAGCAAAATATGTCAGTGAAAGGGAGGACAGAAGACATGGGTTGAATTGTTACTAATTTATAATCACAAGCCACTAAGGCATAATCATAAGCCACTTAGGAGCTAGAGATACAATGTACATATATCAGGTACATTATGACAGAAGAATGAGGTACCTAGTTTAGTCATCAACTTTAATCAGTTGTTTCTGGAGGATCAGACTTAAAAACCCATTGGAGTGGAGCAGGAGTCAGTAGCCAGTGAAAACTCTCAGAAAGGAATCTTATTATAGTTAGAGACAGAAGTCATAAGAATGATTAGTTCTGAAAAGATTTGGGTGGGCATCAAGGGCATTTGGTCAATCTCCAGTACAACTTTAGAGGAAATCACTGGTGTCCTCTGAACTAAGTCATTAGCAGACAATGTTGATCTGTTATATACAATCTTTACCCATGAAACTGCTTTTCTTTTCTGATGTTGTTAAAATATAATAAAAATAAAAATAAAAAAAATCTTAGAGTGAGTTACTTATACAAGAGAAATTAATTTCTTAGTTCTAGAAGTTAAGAAGTCAAAGATGAAGGAGCTAATAGATTGGGTATCTCATTGGGGTATAATATTCTGATTATACACATCAGTCTTCTCACTGAGCTGTCCTGACATGGGATTTCCTAAGTGCAAACAAGAGAGGAGCTAATGAGCAAGAGAGGGGAGAGATGAAAACATCTGTCCTGTGCATTTTTTAAAATAAAGAAGTTAATTCCATGTGAAGGCTCTATATTTTGGAAGTCATCTAAACGTTATTACCTCCACAGAGCTTCCTCCAAATACTACAATAGTGGGGATTGGGACAATTTGTAAATTGGGAGATTGGATCATTCAGTTCTTAGCATTATCCTTTACAATTTGGGTGGGGTAATAGTTTGATCTCTTCCCATAAAATGATATGTTGAATTATTATAGAGGTGATTAGTTAAGATAAGGTTGTTATGGAGCTGAAGAGGTCTCTAATCTTGCATAGAAAGATGAGAAGTTAAAAAGGAAAAAAAAACAGCCCTGAGACACAGAATCCATCAGCTCCAATTACACCAAGAGATGAATGTCTCTTCTCCCAGCCCACTAATCCTGTTTCTAGGCCCTAGGCCCTAGGGGTGTTACCTGTGCCTCCCTTCCCTCACTCATCACTGCCTCAGGTGCAGGCTGGCAGGGAAGACCCCTGTGGGCAGGCATCCCTACTAATCCCCACCATGGGACATGACCCTGCAATCTCTAAGACCCATTTTCTACCCCAAATCCACCCATTTCCCTGAGAACTCAACGGCTCCCTGAGATACAGAATCTGCCATCCCAGATTGGATCAAAAGCTATGATTGAACCATGATCTCTGATTGGACCAAGAGTGTTCCCCTGAGACACAGACACAACCAGCACAGAGTGGACCAAGAGCAGCTCTCTCAGACACAGACCCCTCTTGCACTCATTGGAGGAAGAAATGAGTAGACACCAGTGCAAAAATACACATATACATGCAACAGCATAAAGAGCAATATGGCATCACCAGAACCTAGTGATTCTACAATAGCAAGACCTGAACATCACAACATAAAAGAAACAGAAGAAAGCAACCTTAAAAATAACTTTATGAAGATGATAGAGGCCTTTAAAGATAAAATAAAAAATTCTCTCAAAGAAATTGAGGGAAAAACAACAAAATTGGAAGAAATCAATAAATCCCTTAAAGAAAGCCAACAAAAAGTAATTAAATGGGTGAAAGAAACAATTCAATACCTGAAAATTGAAATAGAAAAAATGAAGAAGCACAACCTGAGGGAATGCTGGAAATAGAAAATCTGAGTAAATGAATAGGAAACACAGATGCAAGCATAAGCAACAAAATACAAGAGATGGAAGAGAAAAATCACTGGAGTGTAAGATACAGTAGAAGAAATAGATTCGTCAGTCAAAGAAAACACTAAAGCCAAAAAAAGTCATAACACAAAATGTTGAGGAAATCTGGGACACCATGAAAAGGCCAAACCTAAGAATAATAGGGATAAAGGGAGAAGAATACCAACTCAAAGGCACAGAAAATATACTCAACAAAATCATACAAGTTAGCCTGTCCAATGTAAAGAAGAAAATACCTATGAAGACACAAGAAGCTTATAGAATACCAACTGGACTAGATGCCCGCCCCCCCTCCCGAAAGTCCCCTCATTACATGATAATTAAACCACTAAACGTAGAGAATAAAGAAATAATATTAAAAGCAGCAAAGGAAAAAGGACAAGTGCCATATAAAGGCAGACCTATCAGAATAACAACTGACTTCTCAATAGAGACTCTGAAAGCCAGAAGGTTCTGAACAGATATATTGCAGACACTAAGAGACCATGGATGCCAACCCAGACTATTATAACCAGCAAAACTTTCAATCACCATAGATGGAGTATGGACAATTTTCTGGATAGGTACCACATACCAAAATTAAATCAAGACCAGATAAACAATTTAAATAGACCTAAGGAAATAGAAGTAGTTATTAAAAGTCTCCCATATGAAAATCTGTCAATGTAATACACCATATAAATAATCTGAAAGAAAAAACCCCACATGATCATTTCATTAGATGCTGAAAAAAACCTCTGACAAAATCCAATACCTCTTCATGATGAAGGTCTTGGAGAGATCAGGAATACAATGAACATACCTAAACACAATAAATCAATTTCTATCAAGCTGACCACCAACATAAAATTAAATGGAAAGAAACTCAAAGCAATTACACTAAAATCAGGAAGAAGACAAGGCTGTATACTCTCCCCATGTCTATTTAATATAGTACGCAAAGTTCTAGCTAGAGCAATAAGACAACAAAAGGATACAAATTTGAAAGGAAGATGTCAAACTTTCCCTATATGCAAATGATATAACAGTATACATAAGGGAATGCCTACAGCTGATAAACAGCTTCAGCATTGTAGCAGGATACAAGATTAACTAAAAAAAAATCAGTAATCTGCCTATATACAACTGATAAACGAGTTGAGAAAGAAATCAGAAGGACATCACTCTTTACAATAGCCACAAATAATATAAAATACCTTGGGGTAACTCTAACTAAGCAAGTGAAAGACCTGTATGACAAGAACTTTAAGTCTCTCAAGAAAGAAATTGAAGAAGATATCAGAAAATGGAAAGATTTCTCATGCTCATGGATAAGTAGAATCAATATAATAAAAATGACAATCTTAACAAAAGAAATCTACAGATTCAATGCAATCCCCATCAAAATCCCAACACTACTCTTCACAGACCTTGAAAGAATAATACTCAACTTCCTTGGAGAAACAAAAAACCCAGGAAAGCCAAAACAATATTGAACAATAAGACAACCTCTGGAGGCATCACCATCCCTGACTTCAAGCTCTACTACAGAGCTATAGTAATAAAAACAGCTTGGTATTGGCATAAAAACTAACATGTGGACCAATGGAATTGAAATGAAGACCCCAATATTAATCCACACACTTATGAACAACTGACTTTTGACAAAGAAGCCAAGACCATGCAATGGAAAAAAGAAGGCATCTTCAACAAATTGTGCTGGCATAACTGGATGTCATCAGGTAGAATATTGCAGATAGATCCATATCTATCTTCATGCATATAATTCAAGTCCAAGTGAATCAAAGACCTCAATATAAATCCAATGAATCTGATAGAATAGAAAGTAGGAAGTAGCCTTGAATGCATTGGCGCAGAAGACCACTTCTTAAATATAACACCAGTAGCACAGACACTAAGAGCAACAATCAATAAATGGGACCTCCTGAAACTGAGAAGCTTCTGTAAGGCAAAGGACACTGTAAATAAGACAAAATGACAGCCTACAGAATGTGAAAAGACCTTCATCAACTGCACATCTGACAGAGTGCTGATCTCCAAAATACATAAAGAACTCAAGAAACTAGGTATCAAAATACCAAACAATCCAATTAAAAAGTGGGCTATAGAGCTAAATAGAATTCTCAACAGAAGAATTTCAAATGGCCAAAAGACGTTTAAGGAATTGCTCACCATCCTTAGTCATCAGGGAAATGCAAATCAAAATGACTCTGAGATACCATCTTATACCTGTCAGAATGGCTAAGATCAAAAACACTGATGACAGTTAATGTTAGAGAGGGTGTGAAGTTGATGAGAGTGCAAACTTGTACAGCCACTTTTGAAATCAGTATGGTCGTTTTCTCAGAAAAATTGGAAATCAATCTACCTCAAAACCCAATGATACCACTCTTGGGCATATACCCAAGGAATTTTCAATCATACCACAAGGACATTTGCTCAACTATGTTCATAGCAGCATTATTTGTAATAGCTAGAACCTGGAAACAACCTAGATGCCCCTCAACCAAAGAATGGATAATGAAAATGTGGTACATATACACAATGGAGTACTACTGAGCAATAAAACAATGGCATCATGAAATTTGCAGGCAAATGGATGGAACTAGAAAATATCATCCTGAATGAGATAACTCAGACTCAGAAAGACAAACGTAGTATGTACTCAATCATAAGTAGATACTAGAAGTAAAGCAAAAGAAAATCAGACTACCACCCACAGCTCCAGAGAAGCTAGGTAACAAGGAGGACCTTCAGAGGGATGAATGAAATGACCTGGGAAGGGAAAATAGATGAGGTCTCCTGAGAAAGCTGGTGATGAGGAGGGCAATGGAGGGTAGGGGATCGCAGATGGGATCATGGGGAAATGGGATGGTTGAATTTGAGCAGGGGTGGAGTGGGAGAGCAATGAGAGAGAGATATATTGATAGAGGGAGACATCATGGGGATACGGAGAAATCTGATGTGAAGGAAGTTCCCAGGAATCCACAAGGATGACGGCAGCTTAGACTACTAGCAGTGGTATGTGCCTGAACTGGTCTTCCCTGGTGGCCGGATTGGTGAATGCCCTAACTGTTATCCTAGAGCCTTCATCCTCTAACTGATGGAAACAGATGCAGAGCCACAGCCAAGAACCAGGCTGAGTTGTAGAAATCTAGTCAAAGAGAGGGAAGAGGGATTCTATGAACAAGGGGCATCAAGACCTTGATGGGAAAACTTCCAGATACATTCGAACCAAGCTAGTGGGAACTCATGAACTTTGGACCAACAGCTGTGGAGCTTGCATAGGACTGGACTGGACTCTCTGCATGAGTTATGTAGCTTAGTCTGTTTGAGGGGACCCTGACAGTGTGAATAGGATCTATCCCTGGTGCATGAACTGGCTTTTTGGAGCCCATTGCCTATGGTGGGATACCTTGCACAGCCTTGATGCATGGGGATGGGCTTGGACCTGCCACAGCTGAATGTGCTGGGCTTTGCCAACTCCCCATGGGAGGAGGGGATGGGGGGTGGGCTGAGGGGAATGGCGGGAGGGGGGAACTGGGAGGAGGAGTGAGGGAGGATCTGTGGTTGGTATGTGTAATGAACAAAAAAGTTCTTAATAAAAAATTAAAAAAAACAAAACAAAACAAAAAAAGGAAAACTATCTGTGACAATGGGGACAGACTTGGGACAGATATACCTATAAGCTAAGGAACACCACACATTCCTGGCTTGAAATTAGAACCAAAGAATCTTCTCTAAGCTTCTCTGAATGCATGGTTATGCTGATACCTGGTTTTGATTGACGTTCTCCAGACTCTGAGATGATAAATTTCTGTTGTCTTAAGCCACTTGGTTCTGAGGTATATTTTTATAGCATCTCCAGGAAATCGATTCATATAGTGTCTGCTCTACCAACTTGGCTCTAGTGAAGATAAATTGGATAAGAATCTTCAGATGCCTTGTAAGAGGAAGCAGCTTGAGCAAGAAACAAATCACTATTTTTTTATTATTGTTATTGTTTTTGAAGACAAGGTCTCATTATGTAGACCAGGCTGGCCAAAAACTCATAATCATGACATATTTTATTTTTTAAAAAGATATTAAGATATTAGTATTTTTAACTGCAAATATTAGTCCATCCTGATTTTCATAATTTGAAATTGTACTCTGCTACTTAAAAATCTATATAAAATGTGTGACTTGAACCAAATAGAAAGCAGGGGCAGTGGACAGTGGGCAAATTACTATTAACAGGGGACAAGAACAGCAGTACAGTCAGCAACTGTTTCAGTCCAACACATAAATGAAATGCATATTTTTTCCTAAATTCTGTTGCACTTTCCCCTCACTAGATCAAGCACAATCTCAAAAAACCCTTTAATTAATCATATAGTGTGATTACCTTTCATTGCTTCCATATTACTCATGCCATAATATTTATTATGCTAATAAACAGTGGCTTGATTGGTTAAAATTCATTTGTAGCATTTATCAAGGATTCACCCATAGGCTGGGAGACTTTTGTTAGTGTTTTTATTGTTTTGTTTGACCAATTCCAGAAAAAAAAATCTGCTTTTTAAAGGCCATTATATTTTCCTCACACACTGTACACAAAACATCAGTTTGTCTTACTCCATTACAGCCAATAAATATTTTCTGATCTCTCATCATGATCTAAAGATACAACAGGAATCAGGCACAATTATAATCAGTCTTAAGAAATCTGAGTCAATTACATGACATCTACACTAGCAACACAGAATATTGCTTGTCTTACTAGAAATTATGTTGATAGTGAGCATAGTAATTGTTCAGCTCAGCATTTTCCCCAGGGTTCAACATGTCTCCTGTACATTGCCTACTGTGGATTATCACATTCCAAACCAATATCTTCTTCATTTGGCACATGTCTTTGTTGTCAGCAGCTAAGACATACATGATATATTATCCCTGCTGGGGTTTTAGCCTTCATAATTGTATCATACTGCCATCCCCTAAGATATCTGGATGAAATATGATTTGAAGAAATGTGTATTTAAGGATGGATCAGCCTGAAATAGGAATATCAGGGTTGCACATTAAGTCAATTTCATAAACCATTCCTCAACATTTACATGTGCATTTCTAGCTTCCCAGCCTGTGATCTCAGGTATGTTCCTTAACTTCCCAGTGTTTGCTCTCTGGAAATTAGGATAAAAGTTACATTTATTTTCTTGTGTTACTAAGAAGATTCAAGAGTAAACTGTACAAACATAAGCTTCTATGCAGGATAGTAACAAAAATAATGACTGCATTACCTTCATTTTTCCAAACATGCTTCTATAAATAAAGGAGCTGATTTTCAATACAATGCTCAGAGGGAATATACTTTAAAATATCTAATTCTGGAGAGTATTTGATTGTCTCATTATATTTCTGATTATAACTATAAAACATAGCCTGAATTTTTATCATTAACTATATTTTGTTGCTTTGTATAGAAAATTATCAGTTCTTATATGACTTTCCAATGCTTTCTCCAACTCTGGCAATATTGGATGTGTAGTTAGAATTTCCTGCCTGGCCCAGTCAGGACAAATCTCTCTTACCCGCCAGTCCCACAGTTGCTCAGACCCAACCAAGAAAGCACACAGAAACTTACATTGTTTAGAAACTGTATGGCCGTGGCACGCTTCTTGTTATCTAGTTCTTCTATCTTAAATTAACCCATTTCTGTTAGTCTATACATTGTCACATGGCTCGTAGCTTACCAGTGTCTTTACATGTTCCTTTTCATGGCGGCGGCTGGCAGTGTCTCCCCTCAGCCTTCTACTTCCCAGAATTCTCTTCTCTCTTGTCCCGCCTATACTTCCTGCCTGGCCACTGGCAAATCAGAACTTTATTTACACAGAGCGATATCCACAACACTTCCCCTTTTCTTTTTTTTTTTAAGGAGGGTTTTAACTTTTACATAGTACAATTACATATAACAAAACAATTATCAAGCAAGAATTACAGTTACAATATTAAAGAAGATATCCTATCTATCTTATATTTGTGAGTCTAAGGTTTTATATCTAACTTATCTTTTATCATAACTGAAGAAATTATAACTATCTAGTCTTCAACCACATCAAAGACCTCAGAAGGATATAATATTACCTGAGAACCGGGAGAAGGATGTAAGCATTTTTCAGGAGTCTTGCAAGAGTAGACAGGGACAGCTGGCAGCCTGGAAAGTCACCTAATGCTCCTTTGTAAAGTTGGGGCATTTGTCTTCAGCCTACAGGGCTAGAGTCTCTTGGTCACTTTTCTCAGTGTCCTGTAGAATGTCTGGCAGTTTTCTCTGTGAAGCAGGAACCTGAAGGACCATTTTGTCAAGCAAAGTTCAGTGGTCACCTTTCTATGGGTCCTGCACATACAGTCGATCAAGCAGTCCAGGCAAGAACAGTTTCTTGCCAAAATGGCTATTTTTGACAAGGTGAAGATAAGATATGAAGTGTCTTCAATGCCCACCCTTGTCTCTGAAGTAAATTGGTGTTGCCAGGAGCAGACATGTCTCACTGTCCAGAAAGTCTAAATTTTAAAAATATTTTAAATGCCATATTCTGTAGACCTTTGAAGTGTTTGAAGATTACCTGTCTATCTGAAATATCTCTGTGTATACCTAGAAGACTTAACTAATATGGCTATGAGTATGATTATCACAGATGATCAATTATTAATCTATTTTTAATTATCCATTACAATTTTAAATGAGCTATACAAACACAATACCTTAAACACCAGTAGAAATGTATACATAGTATAACAAAATTAACTTTAAGTTTGTATCAATAGACTAAAATCTATACCAATGTAAAACATTTTGAACAAGTTGTTGCTCTTTAGAAGTAAGTTCCTTCCTTAATCTACCCTTTCATCCTATTATATCTATATCATATCCCCTTTTCTTCTTTAGAAAGAGATCTCATTTATAATCAAACTGCTTTAAAGTAAAATATTGATTTTTCTCTGTCCCACACCAGAGGGCTCTTCTGATTTGGGACACAAGAATCTCTTAACCTTTTCTTTTAGCAATATGTCTGGGTTTAGAGAAGGAGTGAGCCAATTCCATCTCCAAAGCCAGCTTGATAATTTTGGGAATGTGGGCGTAGTTTCTCTTACTACTTCCTGCTGGAAGGGGGCGCTATATCTTATGGGGACACAAAGAAAATTTTAGGATTATGGAGTAGTCCATTAGGGTGAACCTCTGAGACAGTTGCCTTGAAACCACTCTGGATGTTGGACCATCTGGGCCATGGTGTCATTGGAGACCTTTCAGGTGGTCTTGGCTGATGAAACCTGATATATCTTAATGTGGAAGGAATCCATAGCCTCTGGCTTTCTGTGGAAACAAAAGCAGAGACTCTTTTCCAAAGCAACATTTCCTTATATCCAAATTTTGAAGTCAAGGTACCTTTAAAATTTACATATTTATTTAACTCAACAGCTTTTACAATCAAATCTTTTTTTGCAGTTAAAAATCCCAAAGACAAGACAAACCAGATTCTCTGTGTAATATCCATCTTTGTAAGACTGAAACACTGCTGTGGCTGCTGGCTCCACCCACCTCAGCTTTCCAACATGGCGGTGGTACAGTTTACCACTAGCTCTGGGTCTGGAGCCATGTGCACCATCAACTATCAGAAGCAGTTCTATCAAAGCAGCTCATAGCCCAGAAACTTTTTTTTTTTTTTTTTTTAACTAGCAAAGGCTAAATACACCACACAACAGAGTAAAGTGCTGCTTGTAGACTCCTTATTCCCGCCGCACTGCAGATCAGACGCACACGCCAGGAACCCGCCATAGTAGCTCAAACCGGCAGGCTGCCGCTAACTTGAGAGACACAACTAGGAAGCTGTTTTTAGCTCCGTTTTAGAATCTTTTTTCTCAGGTTTTAGGTGGAAACTCTTGCCAACACGTTGGGCGCCATTTGTAGTTAGAATTTCCTGCCTGGCCCAGTCAGGACAAATCTCTCTTACCTGCCAGTCCCACAGTCGCTCAGACCCAACCAAGAAAGCACACAGAAACTTACATTGTTTAGAAACTGCATGGCTGTGGCAGGCTTCTTGTTATCTAGTTCTTCTATCTTAAATTAACCCATTTCTGTTAGTCTATAATTTGTCACATGGCTCGTGGCTTACCAGTGTCTTTACATGTTCCTTTTCATGGCGGCGGCTGGCAGTGTCTCCCCCCAGCCTTCTACTTCCCAGAATTCTCTTCTCTCTTGTCCTGCCTATACTTCCTGCCTGGCCACTGGCCAATCAGAACTTTATTTACACAGAGCAATATCCACAGCTTATGTGTACTCTCATATTTTGGTTATATTGTGTCCTTGACATGGATTTTTAGTTGATGTTTGAGAACAACACATTTATATGCAAAAGAGAAATACAAGGGTAATTTTATTTTCCATAATTGAGCCACGACTTTACATAAAATATGTAAAGATAGTGCATGCAAACTTTGTTAATGTTATACTCCTGAAGAAAGAGATAAAGTACAGGACAACCAGACAGGCGGCACCAAGAATCAATATAATTTGATGTTACTGAAAAGGATGATAGCACTGCATTCACAAAAAATGTAAAACTGCCTTGAGATTCTCTAAGTGATTGTTATTATTAAAAATCCACCACCTAAAAATTAAAATTATAGTGGAAAGAAATAAGAGAATCATAGTAATTTACAAAGCCTGCCTGTAATTTATGATTTTTCTTTTTCTTTGATCATCATGCTTTAAAAGCAATGCATATTAAATCTAATTCACTAATACATAGATTAAAATATTTAAATGATATTGTAATAATTTCTCACTGGAAAATATCATGAGAAATATTATCAGTTTTTATAAGGCAAACAGGATCCACAGTCTTCTAAATAGAATTTTTCATTTTTGCTCTGGGTTCAATGTGTTAATTTTTACAATGGAGACAAATGTCTGAGAGAAATAGCTCAGATGGAGGAGAATTTAATTTTGTCTCATAGTTTCAAAGGTTTCCCATAGGGTTGGCTTTCTTATTTCTGAGCTGTGGTAAGGAAGAATATCATGTAGAAGTGCATAGAAGAATTGCTCACTTCGTAGTTACCAGGAGGGAGACAGGGGTGGCCAGGGGCCAAGTGCACTTGCTGCCCAGTAGGTCCTGTCTCCTAAAAAATGTCATCATATTATAAATCTGAGAAGGACTTCATCCATTGATTGGGTGAAATTACTCATGATCCATCACTTTCTAGTGATAAGATCCATTAACTGAGAACCTAGTTTTCAACAAATTAGCCATTTGGCTCATATTTAAACCTTAACAGAAAGACACAGAGATATGCTTTTCACAGCTCCCACATCCGTAAAACCTGTGCCAACAATTTTAAATGCTTACTTTTGTGTAAAGTTCATCACTAGATAATGCTTAGTACAGTAACTATAATAAACACACTATCCTGTAAAATACCCCAAATTTATACTTTGGGATATTCTTTTATATTTGCCACATTTTTTACATTTTGTTTATTTTGTAATATAATACTCCTAAGGCTGTGTTAATTATTACTAAGATTGTGAGACACAGTGTGACACTATATGTAAAGCAGAAAGTATTGGTGAAAATTGTACAGATTTTCCTAGAATTATCCCACAAAGGGTGAAGAAACAACCCAGAGGTTAAAAACACTTTCTGTGTTTGAAGAATACCTGGTTTTGGTTCCAAGCATCCACACAGTGGCTTACAGTTGTCTGTTAACTCCACTTTTAGGGGATCTGGCATTTTCTTCCAGCCTCTAGGTATACCAGACATGAACAAGACACACATGCATGACCACAGGTTAAACACTAATGCACATACAATAAAAATCAATAAATCTTAAGAAAGGAATCAGCACACCATAAAGAAAATCTTTCATGTCAGCTCTGCTTTAAGCTTCCTGAGATCAAATATACTTTAACTTACAGATTTTAATCTTCAGTTCAACATGTCCTTATCAGTATTAAAATATGAATAGAAATAGATCACTATTTATACTAGGTAAGTTAAGTCCAGAAGAAGAAAGATAATTAAAGAACACATAGTTCCATTTGCAGCTTATGGATCAGACTAACACCACCTATGAGAAGGAGAGCAGCTCACATCACACATGCAGCTTACTTCTTGATAACGGAAAATAAGAGCCCCTGAAGAACAGGTAGAACACTATTACCATTCCAGACAGGAAACTATTTAAAGCTAATTAAGTATGGTGATGATTACTTGTTTATCTCTTCATAACTAATTTGTTAATTTTTAGAGAGACAATGTTTATGGAGAATGGAAGACTCCAGCTTCATCCTACATCTTCTAGTAGATTAGTGTGGTACTCACAGAAAATTCTACAAGTGTTCAAGTTCCCTTTCAGTAATGCAACTCTGAGCTCTGATAAGTAGAGTCTATATTCAGTAATAAAGTTCACAGACTCTACTAGCTAAGAAATATGTCTTTCTATATTTGCTATTTTAGTGAAAATACAGGAATCTAAGAATTTTGAGAAACTCAAAGGCATAAAATAACCTGCATGAAATAGAATTAATTTTCAGGAAAAAGGGAATGTTGTTGTAAAGTGTTATCAATAATTGTCAAGGTAAAGAGACACAACATGACCTTAGACAAAATACACTCACTATGAAAAAATAATTCACATTCCTGGAAATTACAAATGTGGATGATGATTGCTGAAATAAATCACTCTAAAAATAAGCTGCTTTTGTAAGCATGCTAGTGTCCATTCATCCCCCTAGAGAGAGGGGGATGGACAATGTGTCTGCCTTTCCCTTTTCCTGTACTGTACAGTCTACAGGTATCTAGGATCTCCTTGGGATCTTGAGCCATAGACTTAGCAAGTCTACTTCAGCTGTGGAGTGGAGTGGTGAGAAATGACCATCTGCTTGTATCTGGAGTCCATTTCTCCTTGGCTGTCTCTTTCCACAGACTGTGTTCATCTGAATCACTTTATTTTTTTATTTACCAAAGTACTGTGTTTGGCTATTTGCTGTGTTTTTAGAATCAAATATTTTTGTGTTTTTGACCTTCAACACTTAGTAGGTGCAAAGACATGCCAATTTATCTTTGAAATGGAATTGTATACCAATGAATTCTAGTTTAAAAACAACAAAAGGGTGCATAGCATGACAGACAGGTGGTCTTCAGTTAGAGACTGGGCTTTAGGAACTTCTTCACTGTGCAGCATAACAGAACACATTTTCCAGGTTCTGGCTATTAAAAACAATGCTGATATGAACATAGATGAGCAAATGCCCTTGTGGTATGATTGAGCATTCCTTGGGTATATGCCCAAGAGTGCTACAGATGGGTCTTGGGGGAGATGGATTCCCAATTTTCTAAGGAAGGGCCATATTGATTTCCAAAGTGGCTGTACAAGCTTGCATTCCCACCAGAAGTAGAAGAGAGTTACACTTGCTCCATATCCTCTCCAGCATAAGCTGTCTTCTGTGTTTTTGAACTTTGCCATTCTGACAGGTGTAAGGTGGTATCTCAGAGTCATTTTGATTTGCATTTCCCAGATAATTAGGGATGTTGAGCAATTCTTTAAATGTCTTACAGCCCTTCAACTGAAGAATGGATAAAGAAAATATGGTACATATACACAATGGAGTACTACTGAGCAGAGAAAAACAATGACATCATGAAGTTTGCAGGCAAATGGATGGATCTAGAAAAAATCATCCTGAGTGAGGTAACCCAGACTCAGAAGGACAAACATGGTATGTACTCACTCATAGGAGGATAATAGATGTAAAACAAAGATGACTAGACTGCTACACAACTCCAGGTAGGCTACCTAGAAACGGGACCCTAGGAAAGACACAGGGATCACCCAATGACAGAGAAATGAATGAGATCTACACGAACAACCTGGACGACAGTGGGAGTAATGAAGGGCAAGGTTTGAGGGAACAAAAGCTTAGGGGAGCAGGAGATCCCAGCTGGATCAAGAACAGAAAGGGAGAACAAGGAATAATAGATCATGATAAATGATGACCACATGAGAACAGGAAGAAGCAAAGTGCTAGAGAGGTCCCCAGAAATCTGCAATGATACATCCTCTGTAGACTGCTGGCAATGGTTGAGAGAAAGCCTGATCTGACCTTGTCTGGTGACCAGATGGCCACACACCCTAACGGTGGAACTATCATCCAATAACTGATGGAAGTGGATGCAGAGATCCTTGGCCAGGCTCCAGGTGGAGCTCCAGGAGTCCAATTGTCAAGAAACAGGAGGGACTGTAAGAGTGTGAATTGTTGAGACCAAGATTGGAAAAGCACAGGGACAAATAGCCAAATGAATGGAAGCACATGAATTATGAACCAAAGGTTGTGGAGCTCCTATTTGGGTCAGGCCCTCTGGAGAAGTGAGACAATTGAATAGCTTGAACTGTTTGGGAGGCACCCAGGCTGTGGGATCAGGATCTGTCCTTAGTGCATGAGCTGGCTGTTTGGAAACTTGGGCTTACACAGGGACACTTTGCTCAGCCTGGAAGGAGGGGACAGGACCTGCCTGTACTGAATTCACCAGGTTGAAATGAATCCCCAGGGTGTCTTGGTCCTGGAGGAGATGGGAATGGAGGTGAGGGGATGGGGGAAAGGTGGGGGTAGGGGCAGGAGGGGGGAGGACAGGGGAACCCATGGCTGATGTGTAAAATTAAAACACAAATATAATAAAAAACAACAAAAAAGTACACATTTTGTTTTTTATATTGGAGGACAATTCGATAACAATTTAAAAATATTAACATCATAAAAGCATCATAACAATGACACTATTAGTAAAACAAGAAAGCTTGCATTTAACAAAGAAAGACAATTTTTGAAAAAAGAAACTCAGTATGCGAAGGTCTATCATTAGTGTCTAAAGGAACTGAGATGTGGAAAAGAGAAGAGATATAAAAATTCTGAACAAACCAGATTCATATCTGTTTCTGTATATCTATCTGTATGAAGATCTATCTATCGATCGTCTATGTCTCTCATCTATCTATCTATCTATCTATCAATCTATCTATCTATTTATCATCATCAATCATCAATCTATCATCTATCATCATCATCTATTCACACATCTGTGTTGTGAAAGGAAGAAATCCACCTTCAGACCGAACATGGACATTGTTATCTTGAAACAAGAATTAGCTGCAACATTTCTATTCTTGTTATTAATACATAATTCTAAAAGAAAATGGAGGTAGAATTTGTATTTCTGAGAGAAAAAGCAGGAGTTACATTCTATAACTATTCAGATAAGCATGTGGTACTGAAGAGAAAGGACTTATTTATATACATAAAGCTAAGAAAAAGTTAATTTTTTAATTCTGGAAAAAATGCAACAGAGAATAAATTCCATTCAACTGCCAAATTCATGAAGCTATAGGATACTGAAAAAGCATAAGATTCCATCTCACATCAGTCAAAATGGCTAGCAATGAGAAAACAAAATGGGTTCAGAGAGAACTCAGTCCATAAAGTACTTACTTAATTCACAAACATGGAGTCTTGGGTTTAACCCTAAAAACCCACAGTGAAAATGTTGACATTGGTAGTATATACTTATAATCTCAGCACTGGAAGGAAGAGACAGGCAGATCCCTGGGGCTTGCTACTCAGCCAGTCTCTCATGGTTGATAGGCTCCCTGTTAATGAGAGACCTTGTTTCAAAGGAGGCAGACAGAACTCCTGTGGATAAATCTTGAAGTTATGTTCTGGTCTCTACATCTACACATGAGCCCCACCTCCACGTACTTATCCACATATCTATACCCACAGCACCTTCCAACCAAACCAAACCAACCAACCAACCAAATCCAAACACAAGTCTGGTATAATGATGCATGTCTTTAACACCAGCATTTTAATCCCAGGAGGTTCTCTATGAGCTTAAGTTAGCCTGGTTTACATAGCATGTTCCAGACCACCCAGGGCTACATAGTGAGACCCTGCTTCAAAATCAACAAACAAGTTGTGTTGAAGATGGGGAACAAAGTCAATACACTGCAGCCATGTAGATCAGTCCAGTCACTGCAGAAATCAATGTGGAAGTTCTTCAAGATATTAAAAGTAAAATTACCTTATAATTATAACACATTTTAATTCCATTCATCTTTCAGAAATCAATTCAAAGTGAGTTTAGACTACAGATTCCTGCACATTTGTGATTATCATAGCAGTATTCACAGGAGCAGGGATAAGCTTGATGCCTGTCAGAATATGCCTAGCTAGAAAACTGTGCTGTGTATACCTAATAGAGTTTAATTCAGCATAAAAAAGAACTATGCTGTTTACAGGATAAAGAGTGTAATTTGAGAAAAATATGCCAGATCTACAAAAGTAGGTGTTACATATTTTGTCTCACATGTGGAATTTCAGAGAAAATAAGGGATATGAAATAAAGGGGCTATTTGGTATATGGAGGAAGGAGAAGACTAAAGGAAGCTAGTAAGTAGAGAAATGCAGTCAAGGAGTGTTTGAAAGCTATGAATCTCTAAAAACATGGCAATAAAGCCAATGATTGTGTACAATTAATATATTCCAGTAAAATAAACAAAGTGGAAAACATCATTAAATGTGAATCATTGTTGAGAACAATTCTCAATTAATATAAAAAGTAGAAATCATAAGCAAACAAAATGTCTGCAAACATTTAAAGTTATTGACAATTTATTAGAGCACAGGAGAAATCTTGATTTTTCAAGTACACACAAAGCTGTAGGTTTGATCCCCAGCACTGCATGATATTGATGCAAAACTGTAATACAAATACTCTGGGAGGTAGAGAAAGAATGATCAGAAGTTTATGGTCATCATTAGCTACATAGAAATTTAGGGGCCAGCATGAGATACATGAGGACCTGTTTCAACACATAAAAATAAAAATTTAGAAAATAAAGTAGAAACAGGTAGAACCACACAAGTCTTATTAAATCAAGATAAAACATCATGAAATGATAACAGTTTATCCCCCAAAATTCATATATAGATGATAATAGCCTCTAAACATTTTGTAATACTAAACTATGTTTTATTTAGTAAATGCAAATGAAAGCATTTTTGTTACCTGGAAAAGCATTTTATGTTATGTAGAAGAGAATTACAAATCTAAGTATCACAACTACAGAACAAAAAAGATTGGAGAAAAATTAAAATGACATGATTAAATTAGGAAAATAATGACAAAAGGATTTAAAGGTAGGTAATGGGGAGGAATTAACACAGGTTAGAAATTAGAAAAATAACATAGCCATAGCCTTTATCAGGTGTGTCTAGAGGGAAACTTGAAAGCGTAAGCAAATCTGCAAAACAATGGAAGACAAGACTGTAGATAAAAAGACTGAAACAATTATTGAGTTGCTTTGAAATATATAAGCCAATTTACATGAAATTATAGATGAAAAAGAAAATTGAAGATGAAAAAGAAAGAGGCATACAATTTACAAAGACTGTGGGAAGTCAGCTCAATCACAAATGTAAAATACAGGGGCTAGAGTTGTGGCATGTGGCTTGGTAGGTAAAGCCAGAGGACTTGAGTTTGAAATCCTAAGGTTTACCTTGGTGCATTAGCACTTTTCTGGAGCCCCAGACTCCTGAAGGCAAGATAAGAGGCTGAGACAGGATCATATAGACTGGCTATCCAGGCATACAAGTGAAGAACAAGAAGGGATCCTGTCTCAAACACATTAGAAGGTGAAGATCAATATAGAGGTGGTCTTTTGGCCTCTATATGTATAGTGTGGCACACATGCACATTTATTTACTCCCAAGCAACACACTCACACACACACACACACACACACACACACACACACACACACACCTCATGTGCATATACATAAACAAATATACACAAAAAGTAAGAAAGAAAAAAGAAAAAGTAAAATAGATGTGTTTTATTTGCTTTCTGTTGTTGTGATTAACAATGAGGGGTGGAAAAGTTTTATGTGACTTATAGGTTACAGATCACCATGGAGACAAGCCAAAGCAGGAACTCAAGGCAAGAAGCTGGAGGCAAGAACTGAAGCAGAGAACCTGGAAGAGTGTTGTTTACTTCCTGGCTTCCTCTTGTTTTCTCAGTCACATTTTATTTACATACATAGTAGAGGTTTACCTTCCTGGAGCTAGACCAGCCTTTTACTTCATTTAGCAATCACGAAATTTTCACCACATAGTTAGGTAGAGGCCAATGTTATGGAGGCAAATCCTCAATAAAGATTCCTTCTTCCCATGTGTGTCAAGTTGACAACTATAGGTAACTACGACAGTAAAAAAAAAATTCTGGTTCATGATCAACAGTTCTAAAGGGTAGATCATCACACATTTTCAGGAACAAAGAAATCAAAATGATCTCAGAGCATTTTAAAAGACAATGCCTTCCAAGTCATCCTATAAAGCAATGACATCTTTAATTTTATAATGAAAATAAAGATAAATGAAAAAACACAGGTGAGCAAATATACATGGGAGTGTTCCTTGGTGGTACTTTTTTTAATGGGCTTATGTCAGAATAGTCATAAACTTGCCTGGTAGAATGGCTGTTAGTACATTAGGGAAAAACACAGAACAATGTTCCTCTTGTTGGAGAAGACAAACTTAAAACAGTACTAAGGAAAATGATCAATGTTCACATTTTATGTCTAGGTACTGTTCTCAGTGAGTAGATTGGTATATTTCATTTAACCCAGCTATATATATATATATATATATATATATATATATATATATATATATATATATATATATAGTTATTTGTATATATGGTTAATAAGAAGAAAGAGAGGAAGAGAGAAAGAAAGAATATGTGTGAGGGATGGAGGAAAAGAGAAGAGGGGAGAGAGAGAGAGAGAGAGAGAGAGAGAGATCAAAC
This sequence comes from Onychomys torridus, assembly GCF_903995425.1. Classification (NCBI taxonomy): domain Eukaryota; kingdom Metazoa; phylum Chordata; class Mammalia; order Rodentia; family Cricetidae; genus Onychomys; species Onychomys torridus. The sequence goes on from NC_050455.1 coordinate 77,762,073, forward strand.
AGCTGGTGGACTGGCCTGATTTGCTATTTTGGGACCCTTTAGTGGTGGTGACTCTGAAAAGAGAAAAGAGATTTGGTTACATCATGCTTCTATCAGGATGCACTCAGCTTAGGGTTGTGTTTGATTAGCAAAACTGTAGAGTTCAGATTTATGATATTTGACTAAACATCACTTAAACTAACCATACATATAGAGAATTTCTTCAATTCCTAAATGTGTCCAGATACAGGAGTAGAATCTTCTGTAATGATCCCATTTCCTTTAAGAAAATGTTCTTGTCTTAGGGGTAAAGGGACCAAAAGAAAGAAACCTTGTTGTCCTAGACCCTCAATCTTTGTATTAGGTGTCTTTATTATATCTTGGAATTTATTTGAAAAGCCAGTAATGGATCAGAATCTGCATTTGTGGGTTTGATTGGACAGTCTTATACTCTATGATAACATAGAATTAGATCCTATCCTCTAAAGGACTGCTTAGCCATGTCTATATTTCTCTTGCTTGTTTTGAATATTTTTCTCTTTTCAACCCAGTTAATAATTTACTACAGGAACATCAACCTCTCAGAAAACACCATTCTACTAAGATTCTAAAGAGAACTCCCTTTATTTCTTTCTGAATGTACCAGGCTGAGCTGAATCCCCAGGGGAGTCCTTGTCCTGGAGGATGTGAGAATGGGGGGTGGATTGGGGGGAGGACAGGGGGTAGAGGAGGGAGGATAGGGGAATCTGTGGCTGACATTTAAAATTAAATTAACTATAAAATTAAAAAAAATAAAAAAAAAGATTGTCTACATTTGACAACATTGATCACCATACAATTTGTGTTTGAAGTGAAGGTAATCTTGTATGAATAGTATTCAAGCTCGATTAAAAGTCCACCAGCCAGGTGGTGGTGCAACGTGCCTTTAATCCCAGCACTAGGGAGGCAGAGCCAGGCAGATCTCTTTGAATTCCAGGTCAGCCTGGTCTCCAAAGCAAGTTCCAGGAAAGGCACAAAGCTACACAGAGAAACCATGTCTTGAAAAACCAAAAGAAAAAAAAAATTAATCCATTAGCACACATTAAAGTACATATGTATCTTATTTATTGAGTTGTCTACAGATTCATGAAATTCTCTTTTCAGCATTTCCCAGACAAATAATTAATATTTATATAACACTTTTTAATCTACAATAAGCCTCACATATAAGCTCTCCCTCTGGTGGCAATAAAGTGAATGAAGTTGTGTGAGGCTGATCATGATATTTATCAATTATTACAATGTGACTTTTCAAATTTTATCTATACAGAAGTTTATCTATACCAAGATGTTTTAAATATTTCAAAATTCAAAACATTTAATAATGTTTATAGAGAACAATATTTTTAATTTCGAATATCTGTGCATTTGGATGCTATTTTATCTACATACATTAATAAAGTAGAAAATGTCAACAAAGAAACCCATAATTTTACTCCTATTATAATTAAAATAAAGAGTTTTTAAAGCAGTTTTGCATGGTACAGGGCTTAGAATGTAATAGAAATTTTGTCCTTGCTTTTGTTAAATTTATGAACTCCTTAACCTAGAGGACTTTCCATGTCTTTTCTTTTATTACTTCAACAGAAACAACTGAAAATTATAAATGATGAATTACTTTATTCTCAGGGCATGAAGAAAGAAATTGAAAAGAGTTATTCTCATTGTTGAAACTGTCAACTTTTACCACAATTTATACCTAAAAGTATATGAATTTGCCAAATAATTAGTATAATTATAGGCTGCCTTAAAATATCCTTGCTTATTTGTAGCCTTAATTAGCTTAATGACTTATAAATAACAACACAATTACATAAGCCTATGATGGAAGAAGAAGCAAAATACAGATTAGACTGTAGGAAGCCCCCTGCCTTAAATTCCTATTGGAAGCCCTAATGCTACTGTCTGTTACTTTTGGGATGACATATGTTCTCAGATGTGGAATCTCTAATGCAGTGCCTATTCCTGGATGTAGTATTGAAGTCTTACTATAGACCAGTGCTATGGCATTTAGTTTATAACATGGGGAATAATAAATTCATAGGATCATAGAAGACAGATAGTATATGAAATTATGTTTAGAATATTAAATATTTTATATCCAAATCAAATGTAAATTATTTGGGACAACAGATAGACAAAACTCAAGCTATGGACAAAGGGACAGAAAAGATGAATAGCTGAGAGCAAATTGAGGAAGAAAAGAAACAGCCAGTCACAGATAAGGAAACAGTTTAGGGAGACAGATACATCCATACATGTAAATTTTTCTTAACCTCTCTCCCTACTCAGTATTCTTTCACAAGGTAAGAGTCAAAATCTTTATTGCCATATGTTAAATCTCAAGGTATCTGTTCCCATGGTATCCAACTAGCACTGCTCCTGAAACTTTTTTCTTTCCTCACCCTTATTCAGCCATACTTTGGCCCCCAATTCTTTAAATGAAAATGGGAAAGTTGGTCTGAAGAAAGAGTAATCGCTTCATTCTTGGTAGAGTACACATTTTACCTATAAAATACACACAAACTTCTATGAATACCTGAACTTCAAAGAAAAAAATATTTAAAGTTTACATATAGCAACGTGAAACTACTTGTGTGTGAATCTGAGATGTGCACACACTAGAGGGACCAAGACAAAGTCTCTAGGACAAAGTAGGACTTTGTGGTCTGTGTTAAGTTTAATGTTACAGTACAATATTCTATTACTTGAAAATCCCATAGTTTTATGTTAGTATACAGTATAAAAGACAGCAGGAAGAAAGAAAAGAATGTAACAGGAGACAGACCATAATAATGTAAGACTATGCATACCCTTTGTGTATCTCAATGCAAAGACAACAGTAGATTTTTAAAACTTACTCCATGCACCCACACACTTATTATTATTTTACTTAATCTATATTGTGATTGATAGAGTGGCTTTATCTTTGATTCCTGGGGAACTCTGTTCTCAGTGTTTATGCCTTTGAAGTACCTTTCCTTTGGCTTTGGCTGTAGACCTACTTGTTCTTGTCCATCAAAATTTCTACTTAGTAACTGGAATCATTCACATCACTCAAAAGAAGACAGCTCTCCTTTGCTTGTTTCTTCATATGATGAGTCTCTCTCTCTCTCTCTCTCTCTCTCTCTCTCTCTCTCTCTCTCTCTCTCACACACACACACACACACACACACACACACACACACACACACACACACGATGTACCTGAACCTGGCTTCTGTGTTATGCTAATGAGAAAGACATATAATGACTTAGTCATGAAGTCAATGAATACACTCAACTTCAAAGATAACCAAAAGTTTTAACTTTTCTCCTTTCTAAATCACCCCTGTAAGTCCCTCTTCAGTTGATCATTTCATTATGTTTATTACTGTAACTCATTTTTCATTACATTTTATGTGTGTGTGAAGATATGAGTTTCTACCTCCGTAGACTACCATAAAAACATTCCTAAGTACAGAGATGATGATGTTATTTTGTGGAAACATTAACTTTTGAAAGGACAAACGTTTTGTCAACAGTTATCATTTTCATGATCCATAACATAGGAAGGTCATTGTAACCATTCTACTACCATCTGGTAGTTTCCCTGCAAAAAAGTAACCCTCTGATGGCATTTCATGGTTGCTTTATAAAGTCACATATAAATCATCAGCACTTTTTGCAAATTGTTAAGTTATAGATCTCTTTGTTAATAGCTATCTACTGAAAAAAAAAAACCTTCTCTGAATGAGGGTTGAATGAATCACTGATATGTGGATTTAGTAACATATCATTAGGAGTCATTTTATTGATATGTTGCCTTATCAGTATAATAATATTAGTTTTTTTCCCATAGGCCCATTATTTATCTAGTCTGTTTCATGGCCAGTTTAGTAGTGTCAGGTCTGGGTTTTATCTCATGGAATGGGCCTTCAAGGCAATCAGAAATTGCTTGGTTACTGCCATAATATTGTGCCACTATTACCACAGCATATTTTACCGGCATGTTGCTGCTATAAATAACTGGACTTGTAGCTGGGTGAATGAAAATGATTCCTATAGGCTAATAGGAAGTAGATTGAGGGGTGGTAGTAGAGGGGACACAAGGAATGGGAGGAGAAAAAGGAGGGGAAAATGTGGTCAAAATATAAAATAATTTTTTTAAATAGAAAAAAACTAATTTAGCACTTTCAAATTTAATTTCTTTTTTAAAATTTAAAACTTTTATATCTTCATATTTCTCTTTCTTACTGTTACATAATATTTTTTAACTCCCTGAATCTATTTAGTGCTGACTGCATGTTCAGAGTTTGGGGACTATCAATTAAGAGCATGGGTAACCTCTCTGGAGACAAAACCCTCAATGAACCTGACTCTCTCCCAGAAGCCATGGCCAGTAGTATCTTCACTAGAGGAGGGGGACTTGAGCCTCTCCCCAACACTGGGATTTTGACTTGCTTGATTTGTTGCAAGTCCTGTACAGTCACAGCTACTGAGAACTCATGTGTACAACACCCTCATCATAGCTGGAAAATAATGTTTTGTTGCAAACATCCACCACAGCTGGCTCTTACATTCTTTTTGCCCCATTTTCTGTGATGATCATTGAGCGATGGAGGGAAGGAGTATGATACAAATGTCCTATAATAGCTGTTATTGTAACTTACAGGGCTTACAGCTGGGTACGACTGTCAGTTTTCACCCAGGGTAGTGCACATAACACCTTCCAGAACTATAAAAGCTAGCCACAAGGGATGAAGCTTCCTGATCATTACCAGCTTGATTTCTCTTGTCTTATAACTAAAGTATGTGATGCCTTTAGCCATTTGGTCTTACTATCAAATTTTAGAGGCAATCATAGTAGCCTATAATGTTTGGGGATCTAAGCAGAACAATTTGCAAACAACTGAAAAGAGGTAGTTTGTACCTAGCATTGCCTTTTCATTTAGTAGCCTCTGATATTTGGAAGAGGAATTGACCCAACCCCCGTTATAGGATGTGGTGGTTTGAATGAGAACTGCTTCCATATGCTCATATATTTGAACGCTTGCTTCTCAGCTGGTAGGCTGTTTATGAAGGATTAAAATGTGTAGTTTTATTGAACAGGTATGTCAATGTAGAGTGGGCTGAGAATTTTCAAAAGTCCATGTCAAGACCAAGCTTGTTCACAATCACTGTATCCTGCTTATGGATCACATGTAAGGTATTACCTACTGCTTCAGTGCCATGCCTGACTGCCTGCTGTGATGCTTTTGGCTACAATGATCGTGAACTAACTCTCTGACACTATAATTAAGCCTCCAATTTAAATATTTTTTTTCTGTGAATTGCTCTTGTTATGCTGTCTCTTCATAGCAATAAAACAGTGATTAATAACTAGGGTAACTATTCTTAAACTCCTTTTACATAAATACATGTTAATATTTCTGGAAACTTTCATAGTAGTAAGTTTTCATAGGGCTGTTGCAAAGGTATTTAGTGTTAGTTATTCCTCCTCACCCTCTCTCTTCTCCTCTGCTGTATCTCACCTGTCATCACTCACTCCATTAAACCTGTTCTGTACCATCATTTACCTTCTTCCAACATACCAAACCTCTGTTCTATGTTACTGCCTTGAAATTTCCCTCATGGTCCCTTACTTGATTTCTGAGTTCTGTTTATATTCCAGTTTAAACAAACATATAAAAAGTTTCAAAGCTAGCAACCCTATGAGATAGATCCTAAGTTATAGGTGATAATAAAGATCTAATGATGAAAATGTGTGAAAATTCTTACATTTCAATAACATATTCAATGTTGCTAAGACAGGAATAGTCCCCATATAATCATAGATTCTACTTCATCCTGGTCACAATGCTGTGCATCTTTTATGGGTACAGACATTCTTCCAAAATACTGAACTCATATGCAAGTATAAGGATGCAAAATTGCCAATGTGACCGTGAACATAAGACAAAATTTGAGGGTTTTTACTTCTAATTTCAAAATTTTGTGGACTATGTCAAATAAGAACACTTCGTATCAGTCCAAAGGTGAATGTGTGCCAAATGCACAGAGAATGCAGACATCAGCTGTCAGTTTATCATCAGTTGATTTTCAACATAAGTGCCAAGATAATTAAATAGAAAAATGGCATTTCTAACAAATGGTGACAGGACAACTGGAAATCCACCTGTAAGAAAATGAGTTTGGAGAGCTTCCTGATACCCACAAAGCTCAGCTCAAAATTATCTCCAGGTTTCATCATCAGAGAAAAATATTTTACCATAAAATGCATAAAAATTGTATTTTAATTGGTCAATTATTTCTAAGTTATTATTTCAAAAACATAAGCATACAAAGAAAAAAACAGATAAATTTCACTAAATCAGAACATTCTTTCAGATTATCAAGAAAGTGACAAAAAGAGAATGTAAGAAAATATTTGTAAATTATGTATTTAAGAAGGGAATAATATAAAGAAAATATTAAACTTTTTCAACACAATATTAAAGAGAAATAGTCAAATTCATATCCTAGTCTATGTGTGACGTTTATCATGAAGGTCTGTTGAATTTTGTCAAGGGCTTTTTCTGTACCTAATGTCATGATCATATGGTATCTGTCATTAATCTATTTATGGGATAAATTATAGATTAAAAATGTTGCAACATCACAACATCTCCGAAATGCAACTGACCTGATGTGTTAGAAAATGCTTTTTTTTAAAATTATTATATTTGTGTTTTAATTTTACACATCAGCCATGGTTTCCCCTGTCCTCCCCACTCCTGCCCCCAAACTCACATTCCTCCCATCCCTTCCCCTCCTTTCCCATCTCCTCCAGGGCCAAGATTCCCTGGGGATTCATTTCAACCTGGTGGATTCAGTACAGGCAGGTCCTGTCCCCTCCTTCCAGGCTGAGCAAAGTGTCCCTGTGTAAGCCCAAGGTTCCAAACAGCCAGCTCATGCACTAAGGACAGATCCCCATCCCACAGCATGGATGCCTCCCAAACAGTTCAAGCTATTCAATTGTCTCACTTATCTAGAGGGCCTGATCCAGCTGGGTGCTCCACAGCCATTGATTCATAATTCACGTGCTTCCATTCATTTGGCTATTTGTCCCTGTGCTTTTTCCAATCTTGGGCTCAACAATTCACACTCTTATAGTCCTTCCTCTTTCTCCAAAATTGGACACCTGGAGCTCCACCTGGGGCCTGGGTAAGGATCTCTGCATTCTCTCCCATCAGTTATTGGATGAGAGTTCCAGCATGACTGTTAGGGTGTTTGGCCATCTGATCACCAGACTAGGTCAGATCAGGCTTTCTCTAGACCACTGCCAGCAGTCTACAGAGGATGTATCATTGTGGATTTCTGGGGACCTCTCGAGCACTCTGCCTATTCCTGTTCTCATGTGGTCTTCATTTATCATGGTCTGTTATTCCTCATACTGCCTCTCTGTTCTTGATCCAGCTGGGATCTCCTGCTCTGCTAAGCTCTCTTTGCCTCAAACCTTGTCCTTCATTACTCCCACTGTTGTCCAGGTTGTTCATGTAGATATCATCCATTTCTCTGTGATTGGGTGATCCCTGTGTCTTTCCCAGGGTCCCATTTTCTAGGTAGCCTACCTGGAGATGTGTAGCAGTCTAGTCATCTTTGTTTTACATCTAGTATCCTCCTATGAGTGAGTACATACCATATTTGTCCTTCTGAGTCTGGGTTAGCTCATTCAGGATGATTTTTTCTAGATCTATCCATTTGCCTGCAAACTTCATGATGTCATTGTTTTTCTCTGCTCAGTAGTACTCCATTGTGTATATGTACCATATTTTCTTTATCCATTCTTCAGTTGAAGGGCATCTAGGTTGTTTCCAGGTTCTGGTTATTACAAACAATGCTGATATGAACATAGCTGAGCAAATGCCCTTGTGGTATGATTGAGCATTCCTTGGGTTTATGCCCAAGAGTGCTATAGCTGGGTCTTGGGGGAGATGGATTCCCAATTTTCTAAGGAAACACCTTATTGATTTCCAAAGTGGCTGTACAAGCTTGCATTCCCACCAGCAGTGGAGGAGAGATCCCCTTGCTCCACATCCTCTCCAGCATAAGCTGGCTTCTGTGTTTTTGATCTTAGCCTCTCTGACAGGTGTAAGGTGGTATCTCAGAGTCGTTTTGATTTGCATTTCCTGGATAATTAGTGATGTTGAACAATTCCTTAAATGTATTTCAGACACTTGAAATTCCTCTGTTGAGAATTCTCTGTTTAGTTCTATAGTCCATTTCTCAATTGGGCATTTTGATGTCTAATTTCATGAGTTCTTTATATATTCTGGATATCAGGCCTCTGTCAGATGTGGGGTTGGTGAAAAACTTTACCCATTCTGTATGCCATTGCTTTGTCTTGTTGACCATGTCCTTTGCTCTACAAAAGCTTCTCAGTTTCAACAGTTTCCACTGATTGATTGTTTCTCTCAGTGTCTGTGCTACTCTTGTTATATTTAGAAAGTAATCTCTGGTGCCAACGCATTCAAGACTACCTCCTACTTTCTCTTCGATCAGGTTCAGAGTAACTGGATTTATGTTGAGGTATTTGATCCACTTGGACTTAAGTTTTGTGCATGGTGACAGATATGGATCTATTTGCAGCCTTCTACACATTGACATCCAGTTATGCCAGCACCATTTGTTGAAGATGCTTTCTTTTTTCCATTGTACATTTTTGGCTTCTTTGTCAAAAATTATACATTCAAAGGTGTATGGACTAATGTCAGGGTCTTCAATTTGATTCCACTGGACCACATGTCGGTTTTTAGGTCAGTACCATGCTATTTTTGTTACTGTAGCTCTATAGTAGAGCTTGAAGTCGGGGATAGTGATGCTTCCAGAGGTTGTTTTATTGAACAGGATTCTTTTGGCCATCCTGGGTTTTTTGTTTTTCCATATGAAGTTGAGTATTGTTCTTTCCAGATCTGTGAAGAATTATATTGGTAATTTGATGGGGATTGCCTTGAATCTGTAGATTGCTTTTGGTAAGATCACCATTTTTACTATGTTAATCCTGCCTATCCATGAGCATGGGAGATCTTTCCATTTTCTGACATCTTCTTCAATTTGTTTTTTCAGGGACTTAAAGTTCTTGTCATATAGGTCTTTCACATGCTTAGTTAGAGTAACCCCAAGGTATTTTATATCATTTGTGGCTATTGTAAAGGATGATGTGTCTCTGATTTCCTTCTCAGCCTGTTTGTCTACTGTACATAGAAGGGCTACTGATCTTTTTGAGTTGATCTTGTATCCTGCTATGTTGCTGAAGGTTTTTATTAGCTGTATCAGTTCCTTGGTTGAATTTTTGGGGTCACTCATGTATACTAATATGTCATCTGCAAATAGGGAAAGCTTGACTTCTTCCTTTCCAATTTGTATCCCCTTAATCTCTTTATGTTGTCTTATAGCTCTGGCTAGAACTTCAAGTACTATATTGAATAAGTATGGGGAGAGGAGATAGCCTTGCCTTGTCCCTGATTTTAGTGGTATTGCTTTGAGTTTCTCTCCATTTAATTTGATATTGCCTGTTGGCTTGCTGTAGATTGCCTTTATTATGTTTAGGTATGTTCCCTGTATTCCTGATGGCTCCAAGACCTTTATCATGATGGGGTGTTGGATTTGTCAAATGCCTTTTCTGCATCTAGTGAGATGTTCATGTGGTTTTTTTTCTTTGAGTTTGATTATATGGTGTATTACATTGACGGACTTTTGTATTTTGAATCACCCTTGCATCCCTGGGATGAAGCATAATTGATCATGGTGGATAATTGTTTTGATGTGTTCTTGGAGTCTGTTTGCCAGTATTTTAGAATCAATGTTCATGAGGGAGATAGGTTTGTAGTTCTCTTTCTTTGTTGCATTTTTGTTTAGTTTAGTAATCAGGGTAATTGAAGCCTCATAGAAGGAGTTTGGTAATATTCCTTCTGCTTCTATTGTGTGGAACAATTTAAAGAGTATTTGTATTAAGTCTTCTTTGAAGATCTGGTAGAATTATGCAGTGAAACCATGTGGTCCTGAGCTTTTTTGGTTGGGTGACTTTTAATGACTGATTCTATTTCCTTAGGGGTTATTGGACTATTTAAATGGTTTATCTGGTCTTGATTTAACTTAGGTATGTGGTGCCTATCCAGAAAATTATCCATTTCTTTTAGATTTTCCAGTTTTGTGGAGTAGAGGTTTTTGAAGTATGACCTGATGATTCTCTGGATTTCCTCATTATCTGTTGTTATGTCCCCCCTTTCATTTCTGATTTTGTTAATTTGGATGCTTTCTCTCTCTCTGTGTCTTTTTGGTAGTTTGGATAAGGGCTTGTCTATCATGTTGATCTTTTCAAAGAACCAACTCTTTGTTTCATTAATCCTTTGTATTGTTCTCTTTATTTCTATTTTATTGATTTCAGCTCTCAATTTGATAATTTCCTGATATCTGTTCCTCCTGGGAGACTTTGCTTCTTCCTGTTCAAGAGCTTTCAGGTGTGCTGTCAAGTCACTAGTGTGAGATTTCTCCAACTTCTTTATATGGGCATTTAGTGCTATGAATTTCCCTCTTAGCACTGCTTTCATATTGTCCCATAAGTTTGGGTATGTGGCATATTCATTTTCATTGATCTCTAGGAAGTCTTTAATTTCTTTCTTTATGTCTTCCTTAACCCATTGGTGATTCAGTTGAGCATTATTCAGTTTCCATGAGATTGTAGGATTTCTGTAGTTTTCTCTGTTGTTGAAATCTAACTTTAAACCATGGTGGTCCAACAGTACACAACAATTGTTTTGTATCTGTTGAGATTTGCTTTGTGGCCAAGTATGTGGTCGATTTTAGAGAAGGTTCCATGGGTTGCTGAGAAGAAGGTATGTTCTTTTTTGTTTGGGTGGAATGTTCTGTAGATATCGATTAAGTCCATTTGAGCCATAACATCAGTTAAGACCATTATGGCTCTGTTAAGTTTCAATTTGGCAGATCTGTCCAGAGATGAAAGTGGGGTGTTGAAGTCTCCCACTATTAATGTGTGGGGTTTTATATGTGATTTAAGCTTTAGTAATGTTTCTTTTACATATGTGGGTGCCCTTGTGTTTGGGGCATAAATGTTCAGAATTGAAACTTCATCTTGGTGGACCTTTCCTGTGATGTGTATGTAATGTCCTTCTTCATCTCTTTTGATTGATTTTAGTTTGAAGCCTATTTTGCTGGATATTAGGATGGCTACACCAGCTTGCCTCTTAAAACCATATGATTAGAAAGTCTTTTCCCAGACTTTTTATTCTTAGGAGGTGTCTGTCTTTGAATTTGAGGTGTATTTCTTGTATGCAGCAGAAAGATGGTCCTGTTTTCGTATCCATTCTGTTAGTCTGTGTCTTTTTATAGGTTAATTAAGTCCATTGATATTAAGGGATATTAATGACCAGTGATTGTTCATTCCTGTTATTATTTTTATTTTTTGGTGATAGTGTGTGTGTACTTCTCTTCTTCGGGTTTTACTGCTGTGGTGTTATCTATTGCCTGTGTTTTCATGGGTGTATCTGCCTTCCTTAGGTTAGAATTTTCCTTCTAGTGCTTTCTCTAGGGCTGGGTTTGTGGATAAGTATTATTTAAATTTTGTTTTGTCTTGGAAGGTCTTTTTCACTCCATCTATGATGATTGAAAGTTTTGTTGGGTATATTAGTCTAGGCTGGCATCCATGGTCTCTTAGTGTCTGCATTATATCTGTCCAGGTCCTTCTGGCTTTCAAAGTCTCCATTGTGAAATCAGGTGTTATTCTGATGGGTTTGCCTTTATAAGTCACTTGGCCTATTTCCTTTTCTGCCCTTAATATTCTTTCTTTATTCTGTACATTTAGTTCTTTAATTATTATGTGGTGAGGGTACTTTTTTGGGGGGTCTAGTCTGTTTGGTGTTCTATAGGCTTCTTGTATCTTCATAGGCATTTCGTTCTTTAAATTGGGAAAGTTTTTTTCTATGATCTTGTTAAATATATTTTCTGTGCCTTTGAGTTGGTATTCTTCTCCTTCCTCTATCTCTATTATTTGTAGGTTTGGTCTTTCATGGTGTCCCAAATATCTTGGACATTTGGGGTCATGACTTTGTTGGTTTTATTGTTTTCTTTGACTGATGAATCTATTTCTCCTACCATATCTTCAACACCAGAGATCCTCTCTTCCATCTTTTGCATTACTGTTGGATATACTTGCATCTGAATTTCCTGTTTGTTTACTCAGATTTCCTATTTCCAGCATTCCTTCTGCTAGTGTCTTCTTCATTTTTTCTATTTCCCTCTTCAGGTCTTAGACTGTTTCCCTTGCTTTTTCATGATTTTCTTTCAGGGACTTCTTGTTTTCTTCTGCTTTAATTGTCCTTTCCTCTAGTGTTTTATAACATTCTTTCCAATTTTTGTTTGTCTTTTCCTCCACTTTATTTTTGATTTCTTGTATATAAGGCTCTAGCTTCTTCATGATGTTTTCTCTTATGACAAACTAAGGCCTATCAAAAACTTTTGTCCTTCTGCTGATGAGGCAGCCAGCCACTTACCTCTCTAATCTTGAGTACTGTGAAAAAAATGCCTGGACTTTATGAAATTGAAAATGTCCTTTATTAGTAAGTTTCCAAATGTATGCCTTCTGAAGGTCTGTTTGTCCTAAAAGTAACTGGAGCAAAATGTTGTGTGCGGTCATTTGAGCCAGGAGATGTCAGTCATGTCAGGTCAGGAGTGAATTATGCTTAAAGCTATTTCTTCATCATATTCACCGTCATCACTATGGTTATTGTCATTAACAAGTTAAATTAATCATGTACAAGCTATTTCAAGGAAAATTCTTGAATTTAATATTCAGAAATGCATCATGATATGTATTTATGTATAGTAAAATTGAGGAGAGGAGTATTTTTCCTGTTTAAATAAAAAGTGTTGTGTTAATTCTGATAGGGGAGTAATTTCTTTTAATATAAATAAAAGAATAAATGACACATGTAAAATAAAATCTCCTGTAACTTTAAATACTCTCTGATATCATAGGATACTTTAACATTTGGTACTTAAACACATGCTGATTTTTAGTTCCTTCCAAAATTAGAATTAATTATATGGCCTATAGTTTTAGTTTCAACTGAGTTTATATGAGTATCTACTTTCTTTCTTTCTTGTGAGTTTTCTTTAGGCATGTTTCTTTTCTAAATGAGCTTTGAATTTTTGTTTTAAAAAATGATTAGATTTTAATAAATGTAGTTGTTTTTCCAAAAACAGATGCCATCTGATAGTTTTAATTAAAGAAAATAAATCTCTGTTTTATGTTCCCCTTAGTGTGATGATGATTTCACTTCTCAATGAACATGGAATTGGTGCATTTCAGAACAAAATTACTCTTAAAAATTATCACTTTTTTCAGTAAGAAAAGAAGCTTTTCATCTGCACAAAAATAAGTGTATATTAAGAAGCACCAAGTGAACCCACAGACTCAAATGGAAACATGAGGGCATCAGTTAATGAGACAGTGCTTTCCGTTCCATGGGAGAAAGGGATTGCTTGAATTGAGGTGCCCATAAAAGCCATTAAGTAATATTTTATTCATTCTATTTATTTTTAAAAAGTCATTTAGAAATCATTTAAATTTTACTCCTCAATAGCCACATCTGATTCAACAACCAGAGAGCAGTTTTTTTTAATGTATAAATATTTTACAAATTTTATCATTTAAAACTCCTTAATTTTAGGACAAAACTAGTAGGCAAAGAGGAGCACTATTTTCATTTATTAAAACACATGAGCAGTGTGAGGAAAGGGAAGTTTTACTAGCTAACCCAGGTGGCATGATTCCTAGATAGCAAAGCAGGAAACAACAATCAAGGAAGGAAACTACAATCAGGAATTTCTTCTCAACTGAGCCCCAACACACATTTTTTTTTTTTTTTTTGACAGAAAGTCAAGTTGAACATCGCCCCTGGCATCTGTTTACAAATCTATGTGGGCTTCAATATTCAGCAAGTTTCAGTGTGAGACTGTTCAGTCAACAAATCTGAAGTCTGAGCTCTATGCACCTTTACAGAGGAAGTTTTGCTCACCAGTGGTTTAAATGGTATCAAGACATTTTGCTTGCAAACCTATCACCCTATCCCAGAGAGACAGTTTCAGTACCATAAGCTTCTAGGTTAGCATGCCTTTCCAGAATTTGAAAGTTTTGGTATTTGTGTTTTAATGGGAAAAAAACAACTTTTTAATCCTTAGTGTTGATTAATTTTCTGGTATTTTTTGTTACTTGTTTAACACACACACACACACAAACACACAGACACTCACACACAGAGACACACATATAATTTGAAGACATGTTTTAATCTTGCATGCTTGCATACCATTTTATATAGTTTTGATCCTTTTAAATTTACTGAGAGATATTATACTGGGTCTGGAAGACTTACTATAGTAGCCTGATAAAGCCTGATGAGTTGAACATTTGCTTCCCAGCTGGTAGTACTACTTTGGAGGTTTGTCAAACCTTTAGGAGGCAGAGCCTTACTAAAGGAATGAGTTGATGTGAATGGTACATGAGTTTTGGTAGCTTTGCAGTATTTCCTGTCATTCCCTACTTTCTGACTGCAGACACAATGGGATCAGACACCTGCCTTCTTGTTTTCTCTGCCACAATGGACTGTACCTTCCTATAAGCACAAATAAACTTTTCTTCTCTTCAATTTGCATTTGTTGGGTATTTGGCCATGAGAGAAGTAACTGATGCCCTGGGGTAAATTGCTCATGAACTAAAAAGAAGTTAGTGATAATTTCATTTTTAGTGTGTTTGAGGTCACCTCTAGTAATATTGTTTTTCTGAGAATTTGATTTTAAAATTATGCAAAGGGAGGTGCTTAATTTATCTACTCTGAATTTTTCTTCTTCTAGCTCTCTTAATTTTTCTTTATACATTTCAAAGTTTTCTCAATATTTTGTTTACACATATAAAATTGTTTTATCATTTGATAATTAACCTTTATAATAATAATGATCTTGTTATCTTAATATTTATTTAAAATGCAGTTTTTATAAATCAATATAATTACTCCAGTTTTCTTTTGATTGGTCTTTGCACATTATAACTTTCATTATCACAATTTTTACATGTATCTGCCAATATATTCAAATATCTTCCCCAGACAAATGAAAATCTAAACAATGCTTTAAGGCATTTGAAATTAATGTCCTTCCCGATATGTCTTATGTTTGTGTTTAGCATACCACTCTTATTTTTTTATTTCTCTTAGGTTCTTTTTCATCTCCTTTATAATGTCATGCCTGGTCTGTTTCTTACTTTTTAAAAACTTCTATTCTTTATTTCCTATGCTTATTTTTGCTTATGTTTTGGGCCCTGTTGCCTTTATAGGTCTTACATATCACAGATAACCTCCAACTATTATTACATTGGTGTTGCTTATATTTCTAAATTCTGAGTGTTCTGAATATTTTGTGTCACCACTGCCTGACTCTGTTCCAAGTGTGGTCTTGAACTCACAGAGATTAACTCCCAACTGATAGGATTAAGGGTGTGTGCCATCATTGTCTGGCCTCTATGTCTAACCTAGTGGCTGGCTCTGTCCTCTTTTCTCCAGATAAGTTTATTAGGGTACACAATATATTGGGGTACACTATATCACCACATTTACCCTTTTTATCTAAAATAATAAGTTTATAACTAATATAAGAAAAACTATATACAATAAGTACAATGAGGATATACAATATATACAGTCAAGAATTACATTAACAATGTCCAGTCTATTAACATTTGACAAATTCAAACTGAATAATTCCATTATTCATCCTATTTTGGTGAATTTAAAATGTTGTACCTAATTCACTTTCTATCCTAACTTGTATTACCAACACAAAACTATCTTTTGATGTCTTTCAAACTTATATACTTTACACCTCTTAGTGAGTTTCTTTTCTTCTTCAACTCCCTCAGAGACCCAAGAAGGAAATAATGTTGACTAGTAAAACAGGAAGTACAAACAAATGACTTCCAAAAAATTTGAGAAATGACAGAAACATCTGGCTGCCTGGACCATCACCCAAGGTTTCTCTGCAACACTGGGGGCATTCTCTTTGTCTTATAGACTTAGCATATCTGACAGACTCATTTGTGAAGCAGGATTTTCTAAAGAGCCTTCCTACCTTGTCTTGGCAAAGATCAGCAATCTTGTCTTTTGTGTCCTGCTTGTACATTTTGGACAACACACTGTCAGCAGTCAAGACAAGGACACTTTCTTGCCCAGTGGCTCACTTTTGCCACAAATAAAGTAAATTCCATGAGGAGTTTCTTCAATGCCCATCATCATCTTTGAAGTATATTGATCCTGCCAGGAGCAGACATGTCTAATTGTCTTTTAAAAAAGAATATGTTATTAAAACATCTTAAATGTCATATCCTATAGATCTCTGAAGTGTTTGAAGATGACCTGTCTATCTAAAATATATTTCTGTTTAACCTTGAAAACATAACTAATATGATGACAAGTTTGATTGTAATGACTAACTCTACTTGTATTTCTTATATCCTAATTAGTTGGTAATAATAACTTTCAAGGACCATCAATTTGCATTACATTGTTAAATGAACTGTGTAAGTATAATACCTTGAACAAGATGATAAGTAGATGTACAATTCCTTTAATACTGTTCAATCTCAAATTTGTATCAATATTCATAATTTGTACACAATATACAAAAATCCAACGCAATGTAAAATATTTAGAACTAGTATTTGCTGCTTTTTAAAAGTAGATTCAATAATCTATCTTTTTATCTTGTTATGTTCTTATTCTCTCTTTTTTCTTTTTAGAGTAGATTCAATAACCTATTTCTTATCAATTATTTCTGTATCTTTTTTCAGAGTATATTCAATCATCTACTTTTTATCTTATCATAACTGTATCTTCTTTTTTTCTGCATAGATTCAATTATCTGCCACCTATTCTATAATTTCTATATCTTTTTTCAGAAAGACTCAATAATCTATCTCTTATCTATATCCTTTTTCTTTTCTTTTTTATTCAATCAAGAACCCTGAATCTAATTTTATTTGTTTAGCTTTTTTCCTGACCATTATCAATTAACAACTTGTAATCAACTATCCTAAACAATGACAATTATTCATAACCCACTGAATGACCAAAAACCACTTACCCCACTTCTTGGGAATGGGAGCATCGTGTTTTTAAAATTATTTCTGTTGTCTGGGGGTGATGGAAGGCATCTTTAGGGAATCCTGAAAATTTTGGGATTAATTGTCAAGTCCTGGGAGAGTTAGCTGTATCATTTGTCTATTCTCTGCATAATGGGAAAATGCAGGGCTTGTCTCAAGTCCTTGTTTGAGTAGTCTGTGAAGGTGGATCAGCTCAGCTATCCATCTCAAAATTGTCCTGAGTAGTTTGTAGTTCAAAGCCTATCTTTGGGGAGTCTTTTTCAGCTTGGTGGCATTATCATTGTCCTGATGGAATCGTTGTTGTTGTTGTGGGATTGAATTATCTTTTTTAAAAAAATATTTTTATTTTATAATTAATTTAATTTTACATATCAGCCATGGATTCCCCTTTCCTCCCTCCTCCCACCCCCCAGCCTTCCCCACCAATCCACCCCCATTCCCACCTCCTCCAAGGCAAAGTCTCGCCCCTGGGGAGTCAGCCCAGGCTGGTAGATTCAGTTGAGGCACATTCAGTTCCCTCCTCCCTACACCAAGGCTGAGCAAAATGTCTCAGCATAGGCCCTAGGTTCCAAAAAGCCAGTTTATGGTCTCAATATCTCTTGTCATATAATCCATCCTCTCTCTGGCTGATTAAATTGAAAATAGATCCAGATGAATCATCTTTTTAAATACTTCAAAGGTCACTGTTTTGTGTGGTCATGGTTCACTGCAGAAAATCTTTTTCATGGGACTTTTTTTTCTGGATGATTTGTCCTTTTTCTTCAGATGTCTCATTTGTACTGTTTTCTTCAGATTCCTTAGCCTTCAATCTCCTGAAAGACAAAAACAAAACTCTTCTCCAACCCTAACTTTGGGGAGTTTCCAAATCTAATTTCATCAACTTGATTCATGGTTTCTTCTTAAATTATTGTTTTCTTTTTAAAAACTGTTCTATTATCCAGAGCAGTATTGTTTATTTTTTGTTGTTGTTTTTGTTTTGTTTTGATAATAGGAATTTAGTTGCTCTGGGAAGAAGTTTCTTCCCCACTGACAGAAAAGGACTGAACAGAATTTGACATTGTGGCCTGCTAGAGGCCACTGGGGTTTTCTAGACAGCAAAGGCAAGGGGTTATCTTGTCTGTCCCTTGTTGATCTACATACCTTTGTCCAATATTTGTCTTTGACCCACCTTCTGCATAATCCAGAAAGGAGGGGCATTCATTTGGAATTATTCCTTGAGAACACCCTACTTACAATCCCTTTTTAGATGACCTTGTTTACCACATTTGAAACATCTGACATTACTATTTTTCTTCAAACCTCTGAAAAATCACCTATCCTATCCAAGTATCATCATGATCATGAGATTCAATATTAATTGTATCTCAGATTCATTCCTCCAAGGGTTCTGAACTTGCCTTTAATGGCCTAGTTATCCATTTGCATTTTGCATTAGCATTTTAAAATGTTAGAGATTTGATTATTGTCTCTCTAACTTCTGAATTTGGTATCATTCTATTTATTGCTGAAAACAGCCTTTCTAAGAAATCAGTGAACGTTTCTTTTGAGCCCTGTATAACTTTTGTAAATGACTCAATTTTCTTTCCTGCTTCTTCAATTCTGTACCAAACATTCAAGGCTCCATGCAGCATAAAATTAGGGTGTGGCCATCATATTAAAACTGTCCTTATATATAAACATAATTGTCTTCTCCCAGAAGTTAATCTTGGGAAATTTCCATACCTCCAGCCCTACATCATTGTTCTATAGTCTTAGCCTCCTCTTTCCATCAGATCCTCCATTGTAACTGGGTTCCAGCCTCTAAAACAGCACAGAAGAATTAAACAAGCCACAAGTTCTTATTGCTAGGAAATCCTCAGCCCAAGAGAGCTACTTACTATATACTCACACCTTATATACCTTTCTGTGCCCTGCCATTTTACTACCTCTCTCTGCCCAGCTCCATCACTTCCTTTCTGTCTGCAGAGACCTCTAGACTTCTATGGTTAACTAGTGCTGGGATTAAAGGCATGTGTGCTTTCCAAGCAAAGGCAGGCGATCTCAAGTGCTGGGATTAAAGGCATGTGTCACCACTGCCTGACTCTGTTCTGAGTGTGGTCTTGAACTAACAGAAATCCAGATGGATCTCTGATTCCCAAGTGGTAGGATTAAAGGTGTGTGCCATTACTGTCTGGCCTCTATGTCTAATCTAGTGGCTGGCTCTGTCCTCTTATTTCCAGATAAGTTTGTTAGGGTACAGAATATATTGGGGTACAAAATTTATCACAGAGCAAGCCACAGTCAACCTCAGTTTGCCAACTCCTCAGCCAATCCTGTTTCCATGAATCCTCAGACTGAAAGCCTCTGAATTCTCATCTGAAAGGGTCTCAGCTGAACTGCTTTAGTACCTGTTTCTTCATGCTTTATGTACCTTTTTCTGACCTGCTGTCACTCCCTGGGATTAAAGGTGTATGTGCTTCCCAGTACTGGGATTAAAGGTGTTTGCCACCACTGCCTGGCTGTTTCCAGCATGGCCTTGAACTCACAGTGAACTCCATTTGGATCTCTGCCTCCTGAGTGATAGGAATAAGGATGTGTGCCACTACTGTCTGGCCTCTATGTTTAATCTAGTGGCTGGCTCTGTCTTCTGATCCTCAGGCAATCTTTACTAGGGTACACAATGTGTCACCACAAAAGACCACCCTGACATCACCAAAAATGAGCTAGAATAGTTAAAGAATACAATTAAATTATGGAGGGCTGAAGAAGTCAATAGTGTTATCAATTTCATGAAGAGTTAGACTTGATTCAGGGGATAAATTGTCAGCTTACTACTGAGATAAGCAGTGGCAGGATAGAGATTTGCTTTAGGAAATGATCCAGTCTGCCACATGGATTCAGTTTGAAAGATGCAGAAGCTGGTAGACTGGTGCCCTACTCACTTCCTTGCTTTTTTTGTATAAGCAGTTTAAACTCTATTAGAATGCATGGTGATCTTATTACTTGATTTAAAATAAAAACAAATGAAATCTAGAGCTACAGAGATGTTTTAGTATTCTGTGAGGAAATCCTACACAAATTCCAAAGATGCTCCTAATTATTTTCTGTCCCCAACATCACTAACCATTGAAAACAGTGCCATAGGACAATCAGCAGACTATGAGCCCCCTGATCAAAGCAGATAAATTTCAAATCTATTTCAGTAACTTTTATGCTTCTGCCAAGTTTTATCCAGCCATAAGACTATTCTTGCTGTCAAAATGATAAATGAATCTCAATGCTACACATATTTATCATATCTTGAGTTAGTCATTATAATGCACTTTATCTGAACATTAATACAGCATGCAAATAAAGCTGCAGTAAGCACAAAATAGATTGGCTCACATAGTGGTAGGAGCCAATAACTCACACATATAAGTTTACACATTCACTGCTATTGTGAGCACCACTATGGCTGCCATATGTAAATAACAGTTTTAAATATTCAAGGGACTCTGTTGACTATTTCCCAAGTGCAGTGTCCCTCCCCCAGTACACATAATCATAGGTCGCTTGTTTTTCAAGTACAGATTGAACACTCTAACACAATTCTTAGACTTTTTCATGTGATGGCAATTATCTTGGAAAAGTGTAAACCATGAAAATTTAAGGAAATTCCTAGATGGTAAGAGGTAAATAAACATCTGATGTTTGTTCCTTTGAAACCCTAGCAAAGCATTCAGTATAAATTATTCCTTTCTTTTCATTTTCACAATTTAATATGGTTCTTTTAAAATGAAACAATATTTATTTCCCATTATAAATCACTTACATAGAATTTAGAGGTCAAATTTCTCCTGTGAATAATGCCATTAGGCAATTTATAAATCAAAGTTTTGCTTTTTTCAGGCCAAAATTAGACTGAACTTCACACAATAAAATTAAGTATTAGCAAGGACTTCAACAGGAGTGTTCTTCATTCTCTTTAACTATACATTACCTTTGATACATTTAATCTATTTCCTGATCATTGAGAGATTAGGTTTCTGTACACCTTATGATTTTGTAGTGTATGTCCACAGACCCTAGGTGAGTAGTTGATAATGAGTTTAGTATAGGGAGCCACTGATGAGGGCAAAATTTATATCTTGTATAAAACATGATCCTATAAAGCGAGCGGATTCATACAATCATGGTTAGAAACATGAAAAATAGAGGCAAATGCCACACTCACATCGTGACCACAGGTAATGACTCAAACAGAACAGATGTGGCATCTGTGGACTGGTCCCTATGGGGGACTTCACAAAAGCAGCCATATTCACCAAACCATCAATAGACCTCATCGGGCATAACCAGCATCCACACTGTGATTTACCTGCAATGGTAAGTCAGATATAGGCCTTGTCCTTGCACACCCATTCCTAGTCCTTCTTCCAGTACTTTTACATTACTTTTGTGCAGTTTTACATTACATTGCTTTTGTCTTATTGACTATCTGATTCCAACTTAGTGGACCAGATCGTCCTGCTGACACCACTGTTGGCTGAACGACTGGACTGTGTTTTTACTATTTCACTTTGCATTCTGTCTTTAGCTAGAACTGACTAAATCTCCTCTTAGTTTCTTCTGTTTACATCTTCTCTTTCTAATTTCATATGTTGTTACAATATTCATCATCAGTCTCCCTCTGCTTGTATCCTTTCCATTTCCACCCTTAGTAACTAGTGTCTCAGTCCACACTTTACTGTCATTCTGTTTTGTTTATTTTGCATTTATTTATTTTATTTTTGCCTTAATGTATGTTACATAAAGCCATTTTATGAAATTAAATATGCATACTACATTACCCTCTCCCCCCTCAAATTACCCCTCTTATTAATCCCTTTTGTCACTCAAGTACTGTCATGTCCTCTTTTTTTGTTTACTTTTTTCATTTTTCTTTATTAAGAAAACTTCTTCTGTATACGTAATAAATAAATAAATCTTAAAAGAAAGAAAATTTCTACTCACTCCAATGCTATCCACAGACCTCCCTCCTCCCTCCTCCTACTCCCAGCCCACTTTCCCAAGCCACCCAGAATTCCCACATCCCCCAAATCGAGGTCTCCCATGGGGAGTCATCAGAGCCAAGCAGAAAATATTATCTTGAGTGAGGTAACTCAGACTCAGAAGGACAAACATAGTATGTCCTCACTCATAAGTGGATACTAAATGGGAGGGAAGGGATGGCCAGACTGCAATCCACAACTCCAGAGAGGCTAGCTAACAGGAAAAGACCCTGGGAGGGACACATGGATGGTCCTGTGAAGGAGAAGTGGAAGAGATCTACATGAATGGGCTGGGTGGCAGAGGGTTGGGGGTGGCAGAGGGTGAGGAGTGGGTGATGAGAACATAGGGGAATGGAAGGGTCAAGCTGGAATAGGGACAGAGTGGGAGGGCAGGGAAGAAGATACCATGATAGTGTCATGTCCTCTTTCATGTTATCAGAACACATATATTTATGAGTATTGATAACATCTGGTTATTGAGAAGAGAGAAAAAGGAAAATATGCAGTAATTTGTGTTTCTGAGATTGGATTAATTCACTTAATATGAATTCCTCAAGCATCAGGTCTTGTTATATTTGCAAAGTTATTGGAGTAGGAGAAACAATAATTTTAACTGAGTATTATTATATTTTTATTATGAACCTTTCCATCAATTGTAGTCATACCTGGTGCCCCAATGCATGGGATTAGAGTTTAGTCACTGTAGTACAAATGTTTCTTGGGTCCCACCTGGCCCCCACAGACCCAAGTCATGTAAAATAATCATTCAGAGCCTTAATATTATTTATAACTGCTTGGCCATTAGCTCATGTTTATTACTGACTAGCTCTTACACTTAAATTAACCCATAATTTTTATTTATGTTTAGCCACGTAGCTTGGTACCTTTTCTCAGGTCTGCCTTGTCATCTTGCTTCCTCTGTGTCTGGCTGGCGACTCCTGACTCAGTCTTCCTCTTCACAGGATTCTTTTATTATACTTTCCCCACCTATACTTCCTGCCTGGCTACTGGCCAATCTGTTTTATTAAACCAATGTACAAGAACTTTATCCCACAGCAAGTCACTGAGATACACTCCCAGTCTAGTGGGAAGAAATAAAATTTCACCTCTATTGTAATGTTAATGTTTCACATAAGTACACTGAAGATATATAGGTAAATTAAAAAAAATCTCACCAGATGCCCAGATTTTGAGAGTTGGAGCAAGAGGTATCAAAAAGTCCTTTCTGCCTTTCCTTCTAGAACATTTCCTATTTGTTGTGTTGTCACTAATCCACAGAAACATTTTCTACTAGGAACAGCCAGGCTGGGACTCATGTAGGCAGCATTTACCTTCCTGTCCTCCATTTCCCTCTCTTCAGACCTAAACTTAGTCTTGATGCATTCTGACTTCAGGAGACACTCTTCCCACCCCATCTCTAATACCAGAGGATTCTGCCTTTGATGCAGATCTAGGATTCCCTCTAGTTCTTTCTTGGAACCCTTTTAGACTTTCATTCTAGTCCATTCCATTCCTTGATGACATCCACATTCTACCATTAGCCATACTAGACTAGCATACAGTAGGCAACCTTTATTATGCTTTTAACCTCCATTTAATTCTCTCCAGACTTACATTCAGGCCTGGTGCAATATGCCATCAGGCACCTCACCTCCCAGTCCACCTTTGTCTCTTGGGGACTTCACCTCTTGATGGTGATAGAAGACACCAGTCTTTCTTTTCCACCAACACTTTCAGTCTTTCCTACTATCTCATCCCCATCCTTTTGAGATACCAACTGCCTGGAGAAACACTCTGCCAGGGATTCCACAGTGAGAAACAGCAACCAAAGAATGAAACACTTATCTAAGAAAGATGAAGGCAAAATCTACACTAAAAAATTCACAAACAAGATGTATCCTCCAGAAGCTAGTGATGCTACTGAAATAGACCAAAGGAAAGCAATTTAGTTGAAACACCAAACAACGATTTCAAAATAGGAATTATGAATATGTTTAAGGAACTTAAAGAGGATAAAAATAAGTGCCTTGATGAAGACCTTGAAAACACATAGTTTGAATAGCATAGTGAAAATATTTCTAGTCATGAAAGTATAATTTAACAAAGAAATAGAATGACCAACTCCAAAATGAAATAAATCTAAAAATGAAAAACTAAGGATTTCAATAATAAACTTCAGTGGTAAGACAAACATGGAAGATAGTATCAGATCTTAAAATAGTATCAGATCTTAAAAATATGGTAGAAGAAATGGATATCATGGGCTAAGGAAATTTTGCCTAAAAATCTCCAGACAAAAAGCATACAAACTTATCATGGTCTGTTCCTTGTTCTCCCTTTCTGTTCTTAATCCAGCTAGTGAGACAACTGAATAGCTTGAACTGTTTGGGAGGCACCCAGGCAGTGGGACCCAGACCTGTCCTTAGTGCATGAGCTGGCTGTTTGGAACCTTGGGTTTGTTTACACAGGGACACTTTGCTCAGCCTGGAAGGAGGGGATTAGACCTGCCTGTACTGAATTGAATCCCCAGGGGAGTCTTGGCCCTGGAGGAGATGGGAATGGAGGAGAGGGGTTGGGGGTAAGGTGGGGGTGGGGCGGGAGGGGGGAGGACAGGGGAACCCATGGCTGATGTGTAAAATTAAAACACAAATATAATAAATAAAAAAGGAGAAAAAAAGATTTCAAGAGCAATAAAACTTTTACAAAAAGCATACACACTTGGTAAAAAGACAAAGCCTATGAATAATAGGTATAAATGAATGAGAAGAAACCCAGGTCAAAGGCACATAAAATATTTTTGACAAAGTCATAGAAGAAAATTTCTCTAATCTAAGGAGGTTATTCATTAAGGTACAAGAAGCACACAGAACACCAGATGAACTTGAAACACACTAGAAATTCCCTATAATACTTAATGATCAAAAACCTAGATTACAGAACTAAAAAAGAATATGAAAAGTAGAACTTGAAGAACTCATATATAAAATCACATATAAACTAACTCATATATTAAATCAGGTCCTTTAGAATAACACCTGAGTTTTCAATAGAGACTGAAAGCAAGAATGAGATTATGCCATTTGCCAGAAGATAGAAATAAGGTAAATCTTTATATGAAGTGAAATCAGAAACACAGAGAAATACAAGTATCATGCTTTCTCTCATTTATGAATCCTAATTTTCTGTGGATTTATAAAACCAAGTATATAAATGTGTTTATGTATAGCACACATACATAACATGAAAGCTGAGGGAAGAAAAAACCCACAGGGAGTAATTTGAAATGGGACAAATGTAGATATTGGGGAATGAATATGGTCAAAGGCTTGTTATACTTGAAACAAATTGTCAGTGATGAAGCCCAACACCATATACAATGAAAATCCACCAATAATAAAAATGATAAATTAGTTCTGAATTTCATCAGAAGAATGCAGAAATACAGAAACAAGGTAAATAATAAAATAGTCATCACTGGTAGCTATGACTTGTTCCTTTGTCTCTCTGATCTTTCAGCATTTACTCACACACAAAAAAGAAAGTTACATAAAATTAAAAATCTATGAAATAAACATACTATAATATTACTATGGTAAGTATATATATGTCTATATATCACACTTAAAAATATATATTATTCTTTATTAAAGATTAGTATAGTTTACAAGACTTTTACAAATGTATTAATGGGGAAATTTACAAACCTTTCTTGTCACCAACAAAATGGCAATTCATAATTTCAGTAAAGGTGGAGGGGTGGGAGCAGGATCTGTGGTTGGGAAGTAAAATGAATAAAATTTTAAAAAATGCTGTAAAAATGTCTCAGATTATTTTAGAAGGTAATTTTCTATTGTGTTGTTATTCCTATATTATTCTTTTCTGTAATCTTTTAAATGCCAACCTGCCGGGGGCTGTGGGGGTATACATCAGGTGACAACTAGTGTTAGACAAGTTGACCCACCAGACATATAACTCCCTGATGGGGAGCCCTACCTGGAAAAGTTGTGGGGTCAGGTTTTCTTTCTTTCTTTTTTCTTTTTTCTTTTTTTTTTTTTTTGGCTCTTTTTGGTGTCCTGCCACTCAGCTTCTAAATAAATCACATACAGAGTCTTATTACTTCTGAATGCCCAGCCTTAGCTTGGCTTATTTCTAGCCAGCTTTACTTAACTTTAAATAATCCCATCTATCTTTTGCCTCTGGGCTTTTCCCATTCTCTTACTTTTGTAAATCTTTCTCTTACTCTGTGTCTTGCTGTGTAGCTGGGTGGCTGGGCTCTGGAGTCTTCCTCCTTCTCTGGCTACTTCTTATCTCTCCCCACTTTTTCCAGATCTATCCTTTTATTTATCTGCTCTGCCTGCCAACTCCACCTATTTCTCTCTCTTGCTTTACTATTGAGTGTTCAGCTCTTCATTAGACATCAGTCAGGTGTTTTAGACAGACACAGTAACACAGCTTCACAGAGTTAAACAAATGCAACATAAACAAAAGTAACAGACCTTAAAATAATATTCTACAACAGAGTCACTGGCTATGGAACCAATTGTTTTCTGTCTGTAACTTTCTTAGGTGCCACTGGTATGCCTTCTTAATAAGAACAGCTGTGGAGTGTGTTCCACAGCCCTTTGGTAGTGTTTTACATATTTGGGCATATTTACAGTTGTAGATGGTCTGTGGTAATATTTTTTGGAGTTATGTTCATGGGTCAATGTGATATCACTAGCCTAAGAGAAACTACATGACTAACCTTATGCTTTGAGAATGGGTAGGATCCTGCAATGTAATATATAATTGTCCAGAGTTTGGCTGTGAGCAGCAGAGGCAGTATAGAGAGAGATGGCTGTGTAGGGCTATGTGAAAGCTGCTGCAGAATGTGAGTGAAGGGTGTGTGTGTGTGTGTGTGTGTGTGTGTGTGCTGGGCGAGAGATGAAGAAGAAGAAGCCTGAGACAAGCGTGAGGGAGTGAGTGGGTGAAAGAGTGAATAAGTAAAGAATGAGTGAATAATCTAGAAGTATGTGTGTGTGTGTGTGTGTGTGTGTGTGTGTGTATGAAAGAGAGAGAGAGAGAGAGAGAGAGAGAGAGAGAGAGAGAGAGAGAGAATGGAAGAGCTGCTGCTATATAGAGGAGCTATTAAAGTGCTGTATGGTAAGAGAGCTATGTAAATAAGATGTTTAGCTGTGGCTGTGTGGAGATTTGTAACTTTGAAGGCAAGGGAGATGAAGCTAAATAGAAAAGAGATGTAGAAGAGAAATGTATAGAAAAGATAGATGTGTAGACATGTGAAAACAGATGTAGCTGTGTATAGAGATGTATAGCTGTATGTATGTAAAGAATGATATGTACCTATTATGTATAAAATGTAGCAGTGTGGAGATATGTAGCTATGTGGAGACACGAAGAGTCCGAGACCATTTTTAAGATGAAGTAAAAGAGAAAGTTACTATCAGAAAGCCTGTGTGTTTCCTTATTTCACCAGTCAGATAGATAGAAATTTATTCCTAATTAGTTTCCTATCCCTTGCTACTCTGGGGCATTCCTTTTATTACCTTGAGCTGATTGTGGGAGCTGGTCTCTCCCGGTCTGTGTTACCAACCTCTTCTTGTCTGTATTTTTCATTACATACCACAAATAATCTTACTTGACCTCAACACTTTGGTTAGGTTATTCAATATACAGCTATTACTTAACCAATGTTCTTTTTTGTGATGACTCAAGCCAGTTGTTAACTTGACTACATCAAGTATCAATTAAAATGCAAGTAGCTCAGTACACCCTGGAGGAATTTTCTTGATTAGAAAATTGGAGGAAGGAAGACCCACTGTAAATTTGAGCCATACCTTCTAGTGTATGAAAGAAGGAAGTTTTGGTTTCTGTTCTCTTGGCCTCAGTCTAGCTGGCAAGTTCATCTACCATTGCTGAGGCATTCCAATGCCAGTATTGGAAGCTATGCCTTCAAGGTTCTAAGAAGAATAGCAGCTCTCTAGAAATCCACTGGGATTCTAGCACCATATTGGGACTGCTGAGACATTAAATCTCATGGAATGAATAACTACCTTATTCTTGGCCTTTCCATCACAAGTTAGCCATTGTTGGAGTACCTGGACCACAGCTCATAAGCACTCTAATAAATATCCAATTAATATACATATATTCATTCTATCAGTTCAATTTCTTTAGAGAACCCTGACAAATTCCAAAAATAGTTTGTAGAGTACTGGCCATTCAGATCACATGAAGATGGGTACCCTTAACTCAGAATCTCTTTTATTTTTATCTTTCTATCCCTGTGACTTAGTGTTATGTAGCAATAATTTTTTCTGAGGAGATACAACATACATGTCTACTCATCTATACTGGGAGCTCAAGACAGATCAAGGTACTGATAAAGCCAAAGTACAACTTGGTAAACCATTGAGTTTCATTGGAGTTACTGGTGAGGGATTACTTACAGGAACAGAATGACTGAACAAGAGCTGCATCACCAAGGCCCACTGCAGTGTGGGTGACAGTTCAAAAAAACTGGGAACCTCGAGCACATTGTACAGCCTGGTGGCAGTTCAACAGGTTGCATAGTATCCTTTGCAGGTGTCTTGGTTAGTCTAAACCTCTTCCAGGCACTTCATCTGGTTTCTGCTTCTTCCAGACAGCTGGTATGGTCTTAAGTCTTGCAGCTTGGCTTGTCTAAGAGTGACTTTCAACCATTTTGTTGTTGTTGTTGTTTACTCTTGGGAAGGAGGGGCCTACTTAGTTCCAAGGACTTCCTGAAGCTATTTTGAATTGTTTTTCTTCTCGTTTACCTAGTTTCTCTGCAGGATGAAATGTTTTAATGTCCAAGAAAAGTGCCCCTTAACTCCTAGTAGTGATGATTTAGAGGGGGTCCCTAATATTCCCTTTCTATGCAGATACAATTGTTCTCTGTAATCCTGATTTAGTAAATTTGTTGATGTATGATACATTTCAATCATTTGATCTGTGTTTGTATTTGACAGAACTGAGTTAAGGAAGTAAGAACAATTATTCATTCAGTACCCTAAAATCTGTAAACACTCAGGTATTAGATAAGAGAATTTTTATTTAAAGTGATCACTTGCTAAATCCACAACTTTCTTTTCTAATTTTGCTTTGACTTGATTATTATATGGCCGATGGCTTATCATTTAATTACATTAACACTTTAATTACCTTAGCCAAGAAGCATTCTTCTACTTAATCTTATTTTAGACTGTTTAATGGTTTGTTTCCCTTGAACCTTGCAAGCACAAAGAAGTTAGTTGAGAATAGAAATCCAAATATCATGCTTAAACATTGACTGTAACATGCTCATATACTTAATTTATTTATAATTGCTTACTGGTCTTATAATGAAATTATTTTTAAACATGTTATTTGTTTTATAGCAAATAATCTATTTCTGTTGCAAAAAAATCTACATCAAATGAAGTATTTATTTATAAAAGGAACCTTAAAGTGAATCCTTAAAGTAGAATTTTGTTTATTGAAAACACTATGAAACATCTTTCTGACCTCCCCTGGTATCCCAAGTTGTATTCTCTTTGGAAAACAATGGTACCAGAACTCTAGAAAACAAAGTTAGAAAATGGTCAGTGAGTAAATTTTCTTGATTTTTTAAAATCAAAATTGTGAAATCTTGGTAGCCTGTAATGTTTTTACTTTCTGTAGAATATCCAAGTTATGAAATTTAATTATTTAATATTGTCTTTAAATGTACCTATATATTTTATGATTAAGGCTGTATCTATGTTTCCATGGGGATTTGACTTTAGCTTAGCACTTGGCCAATGTATTTTGAGAGGCAGCACAGCTGCTGCAGTATGATAACCTGTTCTTCAGATGTGTGCTTTGTGTTGAGTATTGTTAGCAGGACACACTGGGATTAGTGTTGAACGTGAACAGCAGTTTGCAATCCTGTTATGCACCATCCTACAAACAACCCGTGTGTTGTCGGTGTTTATTTTTAGTGTAAATTATTGCAATAAATTAGGATCACTTGAACATTCTGATTTAAGTAGACGATTAATGGAGGACCTACTTAAAATGATGGATTAAAATGCTACATGATGATAGTCTTTTATCACCATGGTTTATCTCATTTATCTCCACTAATACAGTCAGTGCTCAAAATATATGATTTTCAGAAAAAGTTGCATGTTTTATCATTTTCAAAGCAAGAAAGTATCATTTAAGGCTAGATTACAACTTTTAGGCTATGAAAAAAGGTATTATTTTGTCATGAGTAGAATTGCTATGCATTAAAACTCTATTTTAACCTTTTATAGGGATAAACCGACTAATTTTGTTCCTATTGAGATTTTAACTAGAAAAAAAGAGAGCTTATGAATTAATTTTCTCTATACATAATAAGAATTTTAATATTTTTTGGTGTATCTCTCTTTATGTTTGAACATTCTTTTTAAATGAACAGACCTTCCATAGCAGTTCCAGTAGTGAATGATGTGATGGTTGAACCTTCTCCTTGTTTGCTTGTCCTGAGATAAGGCATCATGTTTAGCCCAGTTGAAATTGAACTTACAGTCTTTCTATATCTGCATCTAAGTGTGGGACATGGACATATGTCATCACCATGCCCATCAGATTAAGCATTTTAATACTAATTTTAAAGTGTATAAACTATATCCTCTGTTCTCTGTTGTTAGCATTTGCTGCAAAACTTCAATTAAAAATAGTGTGAACTGTGTTTGTTACAGTTTATATATCTGCCTTACATTTATTTACTAAAAACAGTTCTACACTTTCTTGAGTTATTTGGATATTCTGGATTAGTTTTAAAGATTTATTTAGTTATATGTGTCTGTGAGTGCCAACACATGTCTAGTGTCTGCAGAGGCATGAGTACCATGTCAGATCCTCTTGAACTGGAGTTACAGCTAGTTCCTCCCACATGCCTGTTGGGCATCAAACCCAGGTTCCATGCAAGAGCAGTGATTGCTCACAACCACAGAGCCACTTCTCATGCTTAGTACTATGGATTTTTTATTGAACTCTTACGTGTATAATTTCTTCAAAATGCATACAAAACATAAATTAACTACATGTTTTCTCATTGCTCCAAGTATATCAGTATTTATTTTGGAAATCTAATTTACTCATGGAAATGGAATGAAGGAAGAAATATGCAATCAAGAATTGTAGCCATAACAAAGTAACTGAAAGCATCCCAATCCCTCCTACTGCAGCAATGCAAACACTGTTTACAACACATAAGGGGGCATTGACTGATGATTAACATAGAAAACACTCCCAACAGAAGAAAACACTGTAAGCCTCACACAGTCCACATTTTCACTAGTTTTTGAATTCTCCAAAGGGGGAGAGTCCAGTTAGAGCATAGAAGATTATCTGAAGCTGTGGGGGATGGCTTAAGTTAGTAGATGAAAGGGCAAAAATTTTTAGTAAAGTGCTTTGATCTTAGCCATTCTGACAGGTGTAAGGTGGTATCTCAGAGTCGTTTTGATTTGCATTTCCTGGATAATTAGGGATGTTGAGCAATTCCTTAAATTT
Source organism: Onychomys torridus (assembly GCF_903995425.1). Lineage (NCBI taxonomy): Eukaryota > Metazoa > Chordata > Mammalia > Rodentia > Cricetidae > Onychomys > Onychomys torridus. The sequence goes on from NC_050455.1 coordinate 77,793,831, forward strand.
TGTTTAGCCATTTGAACTTCCTCTTTGGAGAAATCTCTGTTTAGTTCTATATCCCATTTCTTAATTGGACTGTTGGGCATTTTGATGTCTAATTTCATGAGTTCTTTATATATTCTGGATATCAGCCCTCTGTCAGATGTGGAGTTGGTGAAGACCTTTTCCCATTCTGTAGGCTGTCAATTTGTCTTGTTGACCATGTCCTTTGCTCTACAAAAGCTTCTCAGTTTCAACAGGTCCCATTGATTGATTGTTTCTCTTAGTGTCTGTGCTACTGGTGTTATATTTAGAAAGTGAACTCCAGTGCCAATGCATTCAAGACTACTTCCTACTTTCTCTTCTATCAGGTTCAGAGTAGCTGGATTTATGTTGAGGTCTTTGATCCACTTGGACTTAAGTTTTGTGCACAGTGACAGATATGGATCTATTTGCAGCCTTCTACAATTGACATCCAGTTATGCCAGCAGCATTTGTTGAAGATGCTTTATTTTTTCCATTGTACATTTTTGGCTTCTTTGTCAAAAAATTATATGTTCATAGGTGTGCGGGTTAACGTCAGGGTCTTCAATTTGATTCCATTGGTCCATATGTCGGTTTTTATGCTAGTACCAAGCTGTTTTTATTACAGTAGCTCTATAGTAGAGCTTGAGGTCAGAGATTGTGATGCCTCCAGAGGTTGTTTTATTGTACAGGATTATCTTGGCTATCCTGGGTTTTTTGTTTTTCCATATGAAGTTGAGTATTATGTTGGAGAGGATGTGGAGCAAGGGGATCTCTCCTCCACTGCTGGTAGGAATGCAAGCTTGTACAGCCACTTTGGAAATCAATATGGTGCTTCCTTAGAAAATTGGGAATCCATCTCCCCCAAGACCCAGCTGTAGCACTCTTGGGCATATACCCAAGGAATGCTCAATCATACCACAAGGGCATTTTCTCAGCTATGTTCGTATCAGCTTTGTTTGTAATAGCCAGAACCTGGAAACAACCTAGATGCCCTGCAACTGAAGAATGGATAAAGAAAATATGGTACATATACACAATGGAGTACTACTCAGTAGAGAAAAACAATGACATTATGAGGTTTGCAGGCAAATGGATGGATCTAGAAAAAATCATCCTGAGTGAGGTAACCCAGACTCAGAAGGACAAACATGGTATGTACTCACTCATAGGATGATACTAGATGTAAAACAAAGATGACTAGACTGCTACACAACTCCAGGGAGGCTACCTAGAAAACGGGACCCTAGGAAAGACCCAAGGATCACCCAATGTCAGAGAAATGGATGAGATCTACACAAACAACCTGGACAACAGTGGGAGTAATGAAGGGCAAGATTTGAGGGAAAGAAAGCTTAGGGGATCAGGAGATCCCAGCTGGATCAAGAACAGAAAGGGAGAATGAGGAATAACAGACCATGATAAATGAAGACCACATGAGAACAGGAATAGGCAGAGTGCTGGAGATGTCCCCAAATATCCACAATGAAACGTCCTCTGTAGACTGCTGGCAATAGTTGAGAGAAAGTCTGATCTGACCTATTCTGTTGATCAGATGACTAAACACCCTAACAGTCATCTTGGAACTCTCATCCAATAACTGATGGAAGTGGATGCAGAGATCCTCAGCCAGGCCCCAGGTGGAGCTCCAGGTGTCCAACTGTTGAGAAAGAGGAGGGTCTGCAAGAGCATTAATTGTTGAATCCAAGATTGCAAAAAGCACAGAGACAAATAGCCAAATGAATGGAAGCACATGAATTATGAACCAATAGCTGTGGAGCCCCCAGCTGGATCAGGCCCTCTGGATGGATCAGTGAAAGAATTGAATAGCTTGATCTGTTTGGGAGGCACCCAGTCTGTGGGACCAGGATCTGTCCTTAGTGCATGAGCTGGCTGTTTGGAACCTTGGGTTTACACAGGGACACATGCTCAGTCTGGAAGGAGGTGTCAGGACCTGCCTGTACTGAATCCACCAGGTTTAAATGAATCCCCAGGGGTGCCTTGATCCTGGAGGACATGGGAATGGAGGGGAGGGACTGGGGGGAAGGTGGGGGTGGAGGCTGGATGGGGGAGGACAGGGGAATGCATGGCTGATGTATAAAATTTAAAACACATAATAATAAAGAAAAAAAAAGAGGAAAAAATTTTAGTAAAGTAAAACAGAAAGAATATGAGCATAGAGAGAAAAATGTCTGAAAATTTACAAATGTTTCTCAGTGTTTGGCTGAACACAAAGCAGTAGGAATTCTGATAAATAACACAATATTTAGATTAGAAATTTAGCAGTGAGCCAAGGGAGAAACAGAGAGGATAGAGGGCAAACAGCTTCAAAGCACAGAGGGGATCAGCAAGAAATTAGGAACTGACAGAGACAAAGTTTAAAGTGGGGCCTACAGTAGATCATTCCTGTAAAATATATAAAAGTAATACTAAAGGATAAATATGCTACATTGCCATGTGACCTGCTCACCAGAACAGAACCAAACACCAACCAAAAGGAGACACAGAACATTACTTATAAAAAATGGGCCCCATTTAATGTTCAGTATTGTATTCAAAGTACTAGAGTTATAAAGAAGCCTCATTGGAAAAGTTGATGGCAGCCAGTGGTGATGTGATACAGATAACATAATTGGTGGTAGAAGACAAGTGAATGACTTAGTATAGATAGGTACAAGAATTTAAAGGAAAACATAAATGAAGAAAATATAGAAATGGAAAAAAATGACAGAATAACAAAAAGTACAAAATAGACTCAAGAGGAAAAGTATACTATGTAAAATGAATATTCATCAGATATTGTAAACAGACACATGGGGATGGGAAGTGAAAGACCAGAATGTCAGAAGTAACAACTTAGTCTGGTGAACACAGACTCAGTGAATGAGAAAGAAAATACTAACCAATTAATGATGGATAAATTCAAGCCTGTAAGGAGGAGAGATGAGTGGCGGTAGGGAAGAGGAAGGAAAGAAAAAGTGAGTGAGAGAGAGAAAGAGAAGAGACAGAGAGAGGAAATAACTGCCAGAGCATTCCCATAATTTGAAAAATATAATTATACATCTATGAACACCCATAACTGTCAAAGTGGATGAACATAATGAGAGTCACATTTAGGCACAACAGATTTTAACCATTGAAAGCTACAGGAAAATAAAAGAATCTTGAAAACAGTCTGGAAGAAATATGTGCAAAGAAGCTATGATTCAAATAATTGCTAATTACAACCTGAAACAAGTCTGGAAGATGGAAAAGGAACAGCTTAGACACTGCTACTAAAAGCATTCAGCCTGGATTCTCTACTCAGGACCTGCATTGCACAAAACAGACATGAAGTTGCTCTTAGACAGATTGCAGAATTAATTTTCAGCACAAAGGGAATACAAATATTGAATTTATTTTTGACTGAAACAAACTGACATCAGAACAAAGTTCAGATTTGTTAAAAAAGAATGAGCTGTACCTAAAATAATGAGCATGGTTGGTAGTATGTATATTTATGTACATCTATATGCTGAAGTAAATAAACATGCATGTTTTTATCTTAATCCTTTAAACAAGATCCTAAGAAAAGAAACTGATATATATTTAGATTGTATGCAAAAATACTAAATTTATGAAGTATAGGATCTGTTTTGAGAGATCTGCAAACACCACTGGAATTTACTTTTAACTGTATGTATATTTAATCCTTCATTTCTATCATTATTATTAAGAAATTCATATGTTATAGCTTATTTTATGGATGATTGTTCATATATAGTGAATTATTGCTGGCATTTTATTTCTTTTATATATTGAGTACAAAGCATAATTGTTATATATTTTGTGTGTTTCCAAGACATGAAATATATATATTTTAGTCAGTCACACACACACACACACACACACACACACACACACACACACACACACACACACACACACACACACACACACACACATATACACACACACACACACACACACACACACACACACACACATAAGCATTTATGGAAAAATCTCTACTATTATTTTAAAAGTAGAACCATAAAATTGCTTTATATATGTTTTATTGTCTGATAAATAAAATTTCATAAATAGCCTTTCAAGTTTATTAGTAAATTGAACACTATTCCTTTCGTTAGCTACACAATATTCCAGAAAATTAAAACAATATTTCTGCAAATATTTCCAGGTTTTGGTACCACAAAAATTTGAATTAATAAAATACATTCTATACTTATTTAATGTATGAAATATTAGTATGCACATATTATTGTATAAAAATTATTATTATGTACAGTAATATATAGTATGCATATGAATTATGATATAGTTGTAGTTAATACATTATGCTATGAAAAATACAAAGTAAAATTTTGGAGTAAAGAATTAATCATGTTCATTTTAGTATGTAAGACAAGTTATCTGTGAGTTGTTTAGTATATCCCCTTAGTTTTACTTGGATACTGATATCTTAAAACTAATTTTATCAAATATCATAAAACTGATAATTCCTTTTGATCATGTGAATGGAAAATTCACTTTCCTTATATGTTCTCAAATAAAAGTCTGGAATGTATTTTCAGATACTTTAGCTTGGTATGGACATACTTGGGGAGAGGGAAGCAAAGGTGGGGGGAGATGGAGATTACATATCTCGGGTGTTTTGGTTTGGATAGAGAAACACTTCTTCCCTAGCTTAATCATTAAAGCACCCGAGTTTCTTTCCTCTGCTGTGTGAGAAAGGTACTGTCACTTAGAGGAGGATGACTGCATCTTTTATGTGCCCAGTTCTTTTCCCACTGAAGTACTGATGTTTCTTTCTATATAATGCATTAATTCTGAGTTTAACCCTAGGGCCAATTTGTCCTCCTCCATGAATATAAGTTTATTTTGTCTGGTTTAATGAAGAATGGTTCCTTGATATTCTTTAAATTTATTTTCCCACACAGTACCTGATTTTCATACATTTCATTGCAATATGTATTTCTCTAGTTGTTCCAGTTATATAAAAATAATAAAATGGTTCTTATAATCCCATTCTTTATTTTATTTATAAACAACTTACATTCCACAAATTACTCTTGCTTTTTCCACCCTTGAATCTTTCCCCAATGAAATCATGAATTTTAAATGAGAGCCATCCTGTCTGCTTGAAATGTCTGAGGCCTGCTCTTTCCTTCTGCTTTTGCCTGTGCCCCGGTGTCAGTAGTTCAGGCCAGCTCCCAGACTTCCTTAGTTTCTGCCTTTCATTATCTCACATCCTCTGAAAGCCAGAGTTTCCTCACCACCTCATGGAGGCCAGGAGTGGCCTCTAGACATAAGGCTGCAGTTGTGGTCTCTGCTTGTGGTGTGTGGTTCCTGTCTCAGCACAGCATTTTGCTTTTCTGCTACTGAAATACAGAATTTGCTTACTGGCACACTGACCATTCCTGCTTTTACCTCTTTTATGATAAGCAGTTACAGAACACGACAAGACAATATCCTGCTTCTACCTCTGTACTTAATCTTGCTTCCTCAGAGGGATGTTTCCTAAATGTGGTAACTGAAATAACATCTGTAAATTCATGTAGAAAATATCCTGCTTTTTCCTCACACCTTTACTTCATGTTATAGAGTACAGCATCAAGATGATGGAATAGACACCCTTATGGCAGGGAATATGTTGTTTTATCCTTTATATCCTGAGTGACAAGTATACCCGGCCGGGTGTGGTTTAATTAACAGCCTGGGTGAATAAACCAACATTTTCCTGTGGGAATGATATCAGGATTTTACTAAAAATTACATTGAACTTAATCACATAAGTTTTCTTAATTTACAACAAATAAGTTCTGATATTCCTGGAATTTTTTCCATTTATTCTTATTCTTCAATAGTTTTTGCCTCACAGTGTACTTTTATTTCTTTTCTTTTCATTTTTTTGTTTTTTTTTGTTTTTTGTTTTGTTTTTTGAGACAGGGTTTCTCTGTGTAGCTTTGCGCCTTTCCTGGAACTCACTTGGTAGCCCAGGCTGGCCTCGAACTCACAGAGATCTACCTGGCTCTGCCTCCAGAGTGCTGGGATTAAAGGCGTGCTCCACCACTGACTGGCTCACAGTGTACTTTTTAAAACTTATTTCTAATTATAACTTATACTGCCAATGTTACTGAGTAATTGTTTCTTTTCCATATATAGATAAATAAATTGAGATAGTGGGGTGGCTCAGAGGGCACAGTGCCTTGCCTCCAAGTCTGGCAACCTGAGTTAGATCCCCAAGACCCACATGGTAGACCTTATCCTGATGACTTTTAAATATAAAAGACTAGAAACATGTTTTGTTTCCTATAGTCAGTTTGTTTTACTTTGCTCCTCATTATTTTCCTATTTAGATAATTTTTAGTTTTGGTGGTAATCAGTTCATGCCAGTTTTCTAGTTCTTATATTTAATCATTATCTATTTATCTTTGTCATTTTTCCTTTATGATTTATGACATAGATGATTATTTCAATTATTCAATTGTTTTTCAATTATTATATACTTTCATTTTGAGTTCTATAGTCATTTTGTATTATGAAATACTTAATGCAGGTTATAAATGGAATGATTCCCCAAAACTTGAAAAATTAAAATATTTCATTGCAATCATTGCTTCCCTCTGCTTGGTCTTGTCGGTGAGTTGGATGAAGTCTTCCTCTTTGTTGGCTTATAGTGAACAGCCTTGGCTGTATGACATTGTATCTTCTCTTATGATATAATGAATAGCATATACAGTTTCATCTGGGACACAAGTGCATCTGCCCTGTGGGGAATACTCCAGACAGTATGGAGAGTGAGATTGGAGACCCATGGTGGAGTTCAAGTTCTTCCACAGAGTATGCAAAAAGGTGCACTCAAGGCACCATGGGACAGTGCAGAGATAGAGGAGATTCAGGCACAGATGAAAGAAATTCGACAATGATTAATGGGATTTTGTTCACCCATAAAGAAAAATAAAATCATAACCCTTACAGGAAAATGAATACAACTAGAAATTATGTTAAATGAAATAAGCTGTACTTAGAAACACAAACACCATAAGCTTTCTCTCATATACAGAAACTAGATGTGTGTGTGTGTGTGTGTGTGTGTGTGTGTGTGTGTGTGTGTGTGTGTGTGTGAATCTAGAAAGGACATGAGATACATTTTAAGAGAGGTGGGAGGGAGAAGGAGACAGAAAGAGTAATGGCATACTATTAATATGGAAACTTTCAAAAGGATGTTGTTGAATAGAGGGAGAAAACATAAAAGGGGATAGTGGGTCCGGAAGGGCAATGGAGGAGGAAACTGGATATGAACAATCCTTGAAAATGCCTGTTATTTTTTATAATAACTTAAAAAATTATAATATGCACTACTTAGAGTACTACCTGATATTAATAAATCAGCTAGGTTATCATTATAAATGAACATGAAAAATAACAGTGTGACAAATTATCAGAACAAAAAGAAACTAAAAAATGAGCCAATTTCCAGTAAGAGTTTTTCGAGGTAGCTGTAACCTAGCTACCAGATGGCATGGCTACAGAAGTAATCACAATTTTATGAGCATGTAGTTGGATCTTTAGGAGCTGCTTATTGCTATAATGGTGCTGAGATTTTAGCAAACTGTTAATGATAGATGTGAAAATAAATTAAATTTAGAGAATCAAGGAGTTTACCCCTGTGGGTTGCAGCTTAATCTCAGAGTAGAGTAAAACCTTAAAACATCATTCATTATGAAATTAATAGTGTCTTTTTTCAGGAAAAGTGAGTGATAGAAAGAATTTAATGTCTCTGAACTATGAAGGCTCTCTTTACAGTGGTACTCTGGTCCCAAGATGCTTGTTGTATTGTTATATATGATGTTCCTGCTAATTACTAAAGCATTTAACAAATATGGGACTGGAGAAATAAGTCATGTCTTACATCAGGACTCCCTGTCTCCAGGCTGCCCTTCTCCTCAAGAGCCCCATTATTTTACCCAGTTAGATGTCTGGCCTTTTGTGGTTTAGCAGGATACTGAGCTGATGGAGCCTGTGTCCTTACTGCTGCCTGCAGCTGCAGTCAGCTGATGTGATCAACCTAGGTAATTTTATATTGTCAAGTATCTCTTTTGGAACTAAGTCCTCCTAGCTGATTTCATTAGAGTAAAATCCTTTGTCCTTAGCATTTTAGTAAACCAAAGCAAAGTGTTCACATCAGCATGAATAGACTAGCACATGTTTTGTAAATATATTTTCATGTATTACATTTCATATGAACATTTTATGAGATATACCCTTGTGAAAGTTGACTGAGGAACTCACCAGGAGCTAATTCAAAAGACCATGTTTCTTACATGAGAGTTATTGATTCAGTTGAGAGAATCTTTCAGGCTTTGTGTTAAGAATTCTTTTGTTCTACAAAATTGTTAAAAAACAATGTAAGAAATTGTTCGAGTTTCATTCTGTTGTTGTGACAAATACCGTGAATAAAAGCAACTCAGAGAAGTAAAGGGTTTACTTCAGGTTACAGGTTACAGTCCATCATCAACTCACTGTACAGTTCCCACAGTCAACTGATGGCAGGAAGGAACTAAAAAGAGGAGCAGGCCTGCTGGCTATCCCATGCAGCATTACCTCTGATCAAGGAATTCATTTCACAGCTCAAGAGTACAAGAGAGATCATAAGTCTGTGGACTGCCTCTTGTGTCTCAGGATGGTTTATACTCAGTCATCTATGTTTTTTTACACAGTTCAGGGCCATTTGTCTAGGGATGGAGTTGCCCACAGTGGGGCCTTCATCAACTGAAACCAAGAAAGTCTCCCCAAGACATAATCCACCAGCTAAGTCCCTTTTCGAGATTGTTGTAGGCTATATCAAGTTGATAGTTAAAGCTAATAGGACAGAAAGTGAACAAGAAGGAAATAGGAACAGACACTGGGAGGAAGAAGGAATACAGACACTCACACATGTACACAGAGAGAAAGAAAAAGAGAGGAGCATACATACACAGACACAGATAGACCGACAGACAGACCCCCCCCACACACACACACACAAGTAGCAAAGAAAACCCAGATTCTTCGATTTTTCACTACTGAACTTCTGACCATGTTTTCCACCCAAAGTTGGAGATTTGACTTTGATTTTACAATTAGTTGCACTAACTTCATTTTAAGATGTCAGTTGTGTAGTGACTGAATCTTTTATATTTTTACTGGTCACCCATTCAGGTACTGACAAGTTTCGAGTTATCAAACCATGTGAAGCTGTAACTTAGTGTTAGCAACCACTGCTGCTGTGCAGGTGTCATTTCTTTGTCTTACTGAGGCATAACTGTTGTGATATTGAGTTTTCCCATGTAAATATCCCAGGAAGTTTGTTTCTCATCTTACTCACTTAGATAACTAACATGCCCACTCATTCGATATAGATATTTGAAATACAATAGAGAAAAACATGAACAATTGAAATGTATCATCCTAAGTTTGTCATCCCGAACTTCAAGTATTGTCTGAAACATCTGCTAATAGCAGTATAGTTGATTCTCTCCTTCACGTGTCAAAATAACATTAAATAATTATTCCCATCAGACTTCTAACCTTTCTTCTTTACATCTAAACTAGTCTAAATTCAAAGATAAATTGTAAGTTGTTAACTACTTTACTTTTCAATGTTACTTGTGCCAACTTGCCAAAGTTTACTTGATCCTCCTACTGGTTACCATGAATAAGTACAGTGGTCAGAATAGTTGCCTCTGGGTATTCTACATCCTTAACTCAATTACTGTGCACAGTAAAATGGACTTTAAGGCTATGAATACTCAAGGAATTTTTGGTGGAAAGATCATTTGATGTGGTTGTGGTGTTTTGAATGAGAATGGTCTCCATAAGCTCTTAGTCACCAGGAAGTAGCATTAAATGAAAAGATTAGGAGGTGTGGCCTTATTGGAGGAAGTGTGTCACTGGGGGTGGGTTTTGAGATTCATAGCCCAAGCCAAGTCTAGTGTCAGTGGATCTGGATATAGATCTCTCAAATATTTCTCTAGTACCATGTCTGCCTACATGTTGAAAATTTTATTGAGTTTGACTGTACTTGATACTGTGTTACTTTTCTCAGAGACAATAGAAAATTTTGTTCTCTAATATTATGAATTCAGTATATGAGGCCTGTCAAATATGAATATAAAATCATAAAAGTACAGACAAGTTATTTCCATTAGGAATGGAGAACTGTTTCTAACTCTGTCTCTCTCTCTGTGTCTCTCTGTGTCTGTGTCTGTGTCTCTCTGTGTCTCTCTGTCTCTGTCTCTGTCTCTGTCTCTGTCTCTGTCTCTGTCTCTCTCTCTGTGTGTGTGTGTGTGTGTGTGTGTGTGTGTGTGTGTGTGTGTGTGTGTGACTTTCATGGAATACAGAGTAACTTGTAATGTAGCTAGGTTGTCCTGAAAAGCATCCCAGTAAAGCATTTTCATCAAGTGTTCAGTTTGATAGTATTCCATATATCTGAATCACTTTCAGTAGCAATTTGGAGCATGAGGTGTAATGTAGCAGGAATCTTAACAGATCGTATTAATAAGAACAAACCTGAGGCCAGTTATTGGGGTGAATGCTGGATGATCAGAGAGACAGAACAAGCCACAGCTACCTCACCTTGCTAGTTCCTCAGGTGATCCTGTTTCCTCAGGCTGGAAGACTCTGAATCCTTATCCAGAATGAATCTCAGCTGAACTGCTGCTAGAAGCCTGAGTATAAGGTGCATGCAGAGAAGAGGGAGTTGAACTGCTAATATTAGCCCAGAAAATATTATACACTGATTTTCATGCAAACTTTTAATATACATATGATATAGCATTACATGAAGTTTTAGATTAAAAAGTGAAAAACTGACAGTTCAAATTCTAGACATCCATCTCATAGTTAATAATGAAAGAATCAACCAAAGCACTGGGCCTGTGACAATTGATTGGTCATATTGCACTGTCTCAATTGCATATGATTTGGTGCCTAATCATGGGTGCGTGCATATTTAAGGTACTGAAGACTGAATTTCATGCCTTATTCATACTAGATAAAAAGGATGGACTACTGGGCTACATACACAGTTCTAAATATACATTTTGAAAGCTCTATTTTCAAATAAAACTGCTTACAAATAAATTAATAGTGTTTATTTGTAATTGTGTAGTTTGTTCATGTGATATTGATAAATAATACAACTGATGTTCTTTCTTCTGTATCCAGAAAGATTCACATAATGAGGCCACCATTTATGAGTATACAAGATGCTTATTGTGGAATAGGAAATAAAGACCACCTATTTTCATTGAATCACTTCAGATATCACACTTTTTGCATCACAAAGGACTCAAACAAAGATGTTGCTGGTAGAATATTAGGATAACCCAGGTCATACTTCATACTATTATTACTTATTATCATTTACTTCTGATTCCTCTCCATTTATACAGATTATTCTCCTATGTGTGTTTCTTACTTACAGTTTTTGATATATATGCTTAGTCACTGTGGGCCTCATAAACTGCTGGAAAACCTGAAGAAATTACTCAAATGTTGTCAGGAAGCAAGCCAATGAAAAATATTTAGAACATACCTATTGACAAGAAGCATAGTGAAATGAAGAAATAATAGCTAAGATTATTCCCACAGTCTTCAAAAATTATGCAATCTAAGCAATTTCAGACAAGCTGAAAAGATCTCAGTTAGGATGATCTTTGAGAGAATTAGTTTCCACATAAATGTCAGAGCATAAAACCCTTTTTACAAAATGAATTTCTGTCCAGAGGGAAGGATTATTTGCTACTCCAATTGAAAGGGATAAAGGAGTTTAAAATGTGCTTTGTATCACAAAATAGCTTTAGATATATACAGAAACCTGCAAAAATCTATGCAATAAATGATGGTTTACTGGAAGAGATACTCCAGGCTACCCACTCACGTAGTATCTTTTGTTGTTAACCCAATTTATCACCACAGTGTAATTCTTGCATTTGAGGCACACCATTCTTGGGGCAATGTGGCTAATTAAATTTTTTCAGGTTTTGCTGCAAGTTCTTTACTTGTTGATAATTTCTTACACATACTACACTTAATTTTGTTTATGTTTCTTTAGCATTCTCTGATTTGTGAGTTTCTCAGATTTTCCTCATTCTTGATGTTGTAGGTAATTTTGTTGTGTAGTGGTCAGATATTTTGTAGAATGCTTCTCAGTTCAGGTTTTATGATTTTTCCCACATAGTTTAGGGATTCTGTATTTTGGGAACCAAGACTGCCAGAAATGTGTTATCAACCTCATCTCATCTATTGTTATTCAGATCATCAACGTGATTGATTGCTGTCTTGATTAACAAGATCGTCAGGCAGTGAGTATATAGAGAACTTTTTTCACTATTAAGTCATTGTTTTCTTTTTCCTACTCTTCTCTTTGGAAATGCATGTGAATATCATAAGATCTAAGGGTATTTAGAAATATAAGCATGTTTTCAGTGTTTTGTGTGTATATAACATAGCTTCCTGTAGTTATGAAAATCTCCAGATGTAATGGATTTTAAACGTGAGCTCTGGCAAATAAAAATCCCACATATTAGGAATAAAATCATCTGATGTTTATAATTATTAAGAGCAAAGAACACAATACTGGAAGATTTGGGAAACATACACAATTTTGCCATTATAGTTGTAAAATACAAGCAGATACAGCTTCATGCATTTTATTACCTTTGTTAAAAAATTTAGATAGTTCTTCAAAATTTATAGAAACTACAGAATATGATTATTGGTATGCATAAAATACCTTGTATTTGATGAGATTTTGACTGCCATTTCATTTCATCTGTAGCTAAAGCTTCAAATAACTGATTATTGCTTTTGTTTTTTGAGACAGATTCACTGAAAAACTGATAATTTTAAAATGTTGACATTTTAAAATTTTTAAAAATTATATTTGTGTTTTAATTTTACATATCAGCCATGGTTTCCCCTGTCCTCCCCACTCCTGCCCCTAGCCCCTCCACTCCATTCCCATCTCCTCCAGGGCCAAGACTCCCCTGGGGATTCAGCTCAACCTGGTAGATTCAGTACAGGCAGGTCCAGTCCCCTCCTTCCAGGCTGAGTAAAGTGTCCCTTGTAAGCCCAAGGTTCTAAACAGCCAGCTCATGCACTAAGGACAGGTCTGGGTCCCACTGCCTGGGTGCCTCCCAAACAGGTCAAGCTATTTAATTGTCTCACTTATCCAGAGGGCCTGATCCAGCTGGGGGCTCCACAGCTTTTGATTTCTAATTTATGTGTTTCCATTAGTTTGGCTATTTATCCCTGTGCTTTTTCCAATCTTGGTCTCAACGATTCACACTCTTACAGTCCCTCCTGTTTCTCGACAACTGGACTCCTGGAGCTCCACCTGGGGCCTGGCTGAGGATCTCTGCATCCACTTCCATCAGTTATTGGATGAGAGTTCCAGCACGACTGTTAGGGTGTTTGGCCATCTGATCACCAGACTAGGTTAGATCAGGCTTTCTCTCAACCATTGCCAGCAGTCTACAGAGGATATATCATTGTGGATTTCTGGGGACCTCTCCAGCACTCTGCCTATTCCTGTTCTCATGTGGTCATCATTTATCATGGTCTGTTATTCCTTGTTCTCCCTTTCTGTTCTTGATCCAGCTGGGATCTCCTGATCCCCTAAGCTCCTTTCCCTCAAACCTTGCCCTTCATTACTCCCACTCTTGTCCAGGTTGTTCATGTAGATCTCATCCATTTCTCTGTCATTGGGTGATCCCTGTGTCTTTCCTAGGGTCCTGTTTTCTAGATAGCCTCCCTGGAGTTGTGTAGCAGTCTAGTTATCTTTGTTTTACATCTAGTATCCTACTACAAATGAGTACATACCATGTTTGTCTTCCTGAGTCTGGGTTACCTCACTCAGGTACCCATAAGTATTAAATAACTTTTTGTTTTTCTAGATTTGTGACTTCTGTCATTAGATTTTTAATTGTTATTATATAGATATTGTATATACTTTGTTTGTAAAATCTATTTTACTATTTTACAATATAATGGCATCATTTCCCTCTTTCCTTTCTTCCCACCCAAACCCCCATGAATCTTCTTTGCTTTCTTTCTAGTTAATGGACCCTTTTCCTTACTTCTTCCTGTTGTTGTTGTGTGTTTGTATCTACAGATATGCATCCTTAAATATACAAGTCCAATCTGCTCAGTCTGAATAATGTTCCTTGTATTTATATATAATGTATGTATGTTTTAGGCATTTGGTGTTAGATAACCAACTGGTTTTCTCTTCACTGGTAAAGACTATTTTTCATAATCTTGACTATACAACTATAAAATGGCATTTTAGATAAGGAACTAAGAACATGATGGGAGAGACTTTTTCTGGTTGCTTTTTAGGGTAATTCATGTAGTTACACTATTCTAAGACAAATCTGGTACTATGATTTATCTTTTGTTGAGGACACAGAAAGTTCAAGTGTATTCAATGGATCTATGATCTCAGATTTCTATAAGGTAGGATGATAATGTAGGGGAAAGTTAAATTCTTTTGTAAAGAAATATATTGTTAAAGAGGAGCAATGTGTTAGATGATTATACAAACAGTGCCTTCTCAAGATATATCAGTTTTAGATTTTATTTTAGCTATGAGTGCAGGAAACAAAAACAAGGAGACAGATGATATAGGAGCATTGGAAAGGTAAATTTCAACGAACAATGAAGGGAGTTGCTGAAGTATAATTGCTGTGAAAGAACATAATTAAAATCATTCTTTTTTAATCTATGATTGTCAGAACAAAACCCAGACTAAATTTGGCTTTCAGAGTTTCAAGTGTCTAATTTTTCTTAAGCATCATAAAAGATTTTTTTCTAATTCTTACTTTTTCAATTTAAGCATAGAAAGTATTTTAGTATTGCATTTATGAATATAAAAGATTGAGAGATCCTGAGGATTTTAGATACACAAGTATTGTCCAAGTTAATCATGTTTACTATAAAAGGCTATTGCAATAATTTCTTAAGTTGATTTCAAAGTTGATTCTCTCTACTACCTCTGCCAAAGATGGCATCATTCATACTTAATATGTCAAAATATAATAATATAACACACACATATAGGGAGGTTTGTACATGTTTTCTAAAAATGTTCTTTTAATATGGTAATATAATTATATCATTTCCCCTTCCCTTTCTTTTGTCCAAACCCTGAGAACTGTTCAATCTATAATGTTTCTTATGCATATGTATTCAGGGCTGATCATTTGGTATTAGATAACCATTTGATGTGGAAGACTCTGCTGTTTGTCCTCTGCATTCCTCAGTTGCCCGTGCTTATTGGCTTAGTGTTGAGGCCTCTTGAGTGTCTTTCCTTTCACATAATCATGCTGATGGTTGTCATCACTGTTCAAGTTATGTTTAGGCTTTCATGATGATGAGACTTTTTGGATATAGTTTCTGACATTTTCAAAGTGCACAGTCTTATCTGGCTCTTATACTTGTTCTGTCCTTCTGAAATGATCCCAGATGCTTAGACACAGGAGTTGCATTGTATCAGTTGAGACTAGGATCCACAATTTTCCATTTTAATTGGTTGTGGGTTTTTGTAATGGTCTCTATTTGTTGCGAAACGAAGTTTCCTTGAGTTGAGAACTACCATTATCTGTGGGTCTAAGGACAAGTATTTAGCATGTTGCAATTAGAGATTCTGCTGTTTTAGTGAAGTGGTGGTTGTTAATTCTTCTACATGATCCATGGCTGTACTAACCCTGAGTAGCTAGTTAGATTTCCCCTACCAGGCAAGATTTTAGACTTGTTTGGTTGGTGTGAAATCCAATTAAATAACTGTTTGTTATCAAGGATTGTGTTACACACTGCTGTAGCATAGGATTATTGCATCAAGCTGGCCATTATTTTGTTTCATAGATTTCATAGCTGAGTAGGATTATTGGTTGCTTCCCTCCTTTGGAGGTTTGAATGGCATCTTTTGGTACAATGAAAGTTAGTGCCCAGAGAAGAGGCTTTCAGATCATTCATCTGGGGTCCTCTGGGCACTGTGTTTAAAGCTCATGGTGCTTTCAGCAACTAGGAGGTAACAAGGGTAATAACAATAGCCTATAATGCTTTAGTAATATCTTTTAAAACCCCGACCAACAAATCAGACGGATGCCTCTTATGCTTGCTGTTGGGGTTGCAGATGGTTCTTGGGAAAGCATCATCAGCCCAGAAGGGAAAATTTTATTTAAACTATGCATGTGTATCTATACAAGAAATTATAATTATTGTAGATATTTTAGGTATATAGTTAATGTTTTAATTCCTTATGTCTTTTTCAGATATACTTACTCTTATTTTACCCTCCTCCTTCTGTATTTATCACTCTATAATTCCTTAATTAGAGGTACTGCATTTTCTCCATTTCCCATTCAGATCACTTGTACTCTTGCACCCTACCCCCTTCAATGGTCTCATTTTGCTTTCCATTGTAGAGGTATGCCACCTCACTGGTTAAGTTTGTTCCATCAGTTTTATTGAGTATACTGTGTACAGGAGTGTGTTCATAATCTCTGTATCTTTGTTGTTGATTTATAGAAAATCTATTGATTTGTGAAAGTTCATTCTGTATCCTGTTATACTACTTAATTTTTTTCCAGCGCTGAGGACTGAACCCAGGGCCTTGTGCTTGCTAGGCAAGCACTCTACCACTGAGCAAAATCCCCAACCCCTACTTAATTTAAAAAAAAATAATTTTGCAAGTTTTCTGGAAAACTTTTGAGATCTGTTATGCAATATCATTTCAACTACAAGTAGTTAGACTTCTTTTCCTTTCCATTTAATTTTCTTCTCTTGATTTATTGCTAAAGCTAGTGCTTTTGGCATAATATTGAAAAGGAGTGCGGATACTAGGCATCCTTTTCTCTTTCTTGATTTCAACAGTATTTTCTCTGTTTTGGATAGTGCTAGCTATGTGTGAACTTTAAATAATTAAACCTGTCAAGAGTTGATAGGACAAAACAGAAAGAAAACTGATGATTTAAAGTTTTATAAGATAAAGGGATGATGTGAAAGCCTCCTTCTTGTGTTCTAACTTTCATTGTGTCAGTAGGTACCTTTTAAGCTTTGAAAGGAAGGGCGCAACCAACTGCCCTACACAAGTATGATGCCTCTGAATAACAATTGGCAGTATGACACAATAACTCTAAGCTACAGTAGTGTCACTCATATCTTGGTGATAACCATCAGCTTTCTATTTGTACTTAAGATTTACTCAACAAGAAGAAAAGCCTGACTTATACTGGAAACCTAGCCAGTTATCCAGAGCTAGTAAAGACATGGATCTTAGAGGAGAATCAGTAACCATCACTTCACTTAACAGAATCCCTAACCACAGCATGGTAAATATCTGTCCTTATACCCACAGGTAAGGGTAGACCTCATCCTTTATCAAGGTAAAATTTTTTTTAGCAAAAGATTAATTACAGAACTCCACAACTAATCAAAAATGCAAAATTATGGATTCTAGTTCCAATTGATACATTCAGAGAACAACTCCTGCACCTAAAGACCAGGGTTTATTTTGGAATAGGGGACAAAAATATTTTAAGAGCCAGAGGATTGGGATTTGCTGTGTATTTGTGTCTCCTAAAAATATCATAAGCTATACACACAAGTCTCACTAACATGACTGTCTAAACATAAGCAAAAGAAGTACAGCAAGCATAGTTATGGTAAAGAGGATGTGGCAAAGCCCAAGAGGCTTCAACCCTACACAAAACTGCAGGTAATTAAGAAATGCAGAGTTAGATGAATAGTTTTCCTTAGGAAAGAGCATACCAATTGGTTATCCAATACCAAATAGTCATCCCTGTAAAATACCAACATCTAACATTCTAAAGACTTATCAGGTTGTATTTATATGTTTAGGAATATACATGGAAAGGAAACTTCAACAGATATGCATATAAATATATTCATGCTATAACAATTAATGAAAAAAGAGACCAGAAATTTGAAAGAAAGTAAGTAGGAATACATGGGAGAGTTTGGAGGAAGGAAAGAGAAAGAATAAAAGGTGTAATTATATTATAATCTCAAAATAAAGCAATTAAAACATGAATATTAAATAAAATATTTTCATGGAAAGTGTAAAGATAAAAATGAAGACTATATAAATTTCATGTATAAATGAAGTACACACAAGAACACTAACAACTCACTTTTCATATGCAAAGGAAGAGAGATCATAAATGCCACAAAATGTAGAACTACAGGAAAAGCTTATTTTAGTTGGAAACCTAGTCATTTCAAACTTGACTGGAGAAAAAACACAGAAAGGGAAATGATAGGATAGTAAGTAAAAAATATACTATCTTTAACTAAATGAATTAAATTGTGGATTCAATGGATTGGGTTTAATGGTTTTGCATATGAATTTTGTATCATGTACATACCTAATGAATATTTACGTCAAGTTTGGGACTTGCATTCATTTGCTCATTATTTTAATGACTTTGGTGGATATGTAAGATTTCTGAATTTTAACTAAATCACAATGATCCAACTGTTTTATTGTTATTGTTATTGGTCTATAGTCCAACAAGAATAATTCACAGTGAGTAAGGGTTTGGAGCTACTTGGATGGAAGGAGAATTACTCCAGATAATTTATTGCAGTAACCCTCTGTGTTGGTTTGGTTTTGCAGTGCTGAGGAACATATTGGAGGTGGTTCGGTAATTCTAAGGTATCCATGCCCTTTACTCTGAGATCATAATGTGACACAAAATATACTCTGGCCTTTAAATGGTCATATCAAATTCAAAACAACAGTTTTATTATCTTGAATTATCATTTCTAGATGAGCTTTGCAGCTGAATTTCATTATTCTTAAGTAATCCCCAATAGATATGTGAATTCATGCACACAAAAGGCCCCTTGAAGTATGACAAATATTTTATTTCCTATCTCTTCAAAATAATGAGGATTTTGTAAGAAGAGACTATTTGTGTTTTCCTTCTATATCATGGAGATATGTAAGTCAGAGAAATGTATAAAATATAAGTTTTCTCCACATTTGATTAGTTCCTGAAGAAAGGAGTGTTTTTTGTCGTAAAATCCTTAGAACAATTTTAAGGGACAGGAAGACCAAATACTCAGGTGCTGATGTGGATTCACCTGTGCCATTAATACTCCTATTCTGATTTGGGAAAGCCAGTTGATGAGCTTATTTTTTTGTTACTTATTATATTTGTGTTTTAATTTTACATATCAGCCATGGTTTCCCCTGTCCTCCCCCCTCCCACCCCCACCTTCCTCCCATCCCCTCTACTCCATTCCCATCTCCTCCAGGGTCAAGAATCCCCTGGGGATTTATTTAAACTTGGTGGATTCAGTACAGGCAAGTCCAGTCCCCTCCTTCCAGGCTGAGCAAAGTGTCCCTGTGTAAGCCCAAGGTTCCAAACAGCCAGCTCACACACTAAGGGCAGGTCTGGGTCCCACTGCCTGGGTGCCTCCCAAACAGTTCAAGCTATTCAGTTGTCTCACTTATCCAAAGGGCCTGATCCAGCTGGGGGCTCCACAGCCATTGGTTCATAATTCATGTGCTTCCATTCGATTGGCTATTTGTCCCTGTGTTTTGCCAATCTTGGTCTCAACAGTTCACACTCTTATAGTCCCTCCTCTTTCTCAACAATTGGACACCTGGAGCTCCACCTGGGGCCTGGCCAAGGATCTCTGCTTCTACTTCCATCAGTTATTGCATGACAGTTCCAGCATGACAGTTAGGGTGTTTGGCCATCTGATCACCAGACTAGGTCAGATCAGACTTTCTCATGATCATTGCAAGGAATCTACAGAAGACATATCATTGTGGATTTCTGGGGACCTCTCCAGCACTCTGCCTATTCCTTTTCTCATGTGGTCATCATTTATCATGGTCTGTTATTCCTTGTTCTCCCTTCCTGTTCTTGATCCAGCTGGGATCTCCTGCTCCCCTTAGCTTTCTTTCCCTCAGATCTTGCCCTTCATTACTCCCACTGTCCTCCAGGTTGTTCATGTAGATCTCATCCATTTCTCTGTCATTGGGTGATCCTTGGGTCTTTCCTAGGGTCCCGTTTTCTAGGTAGCCTCCCTGGAGTTGTGTAGCAGTCTAGTCATTTTTGTTTTACATCTAGAATCCTCTTATGAGTGAGTACATACCATGTTTGTCCTTCTGAGTCTGGGTTACCTCACTCAGGATGATTTTTTTTCTAGATCCATCCATTTGCCTGCAAACCTCATGATGTCATTGTTTTTCTCTGCTGAGTAGCACTCCATTGTGTATATGTACCATATTTTCTTTATCCATTCTTCAGTTGCAGGGCATCTAGGTTGTTTCCAGGTTCTGGCTATTACAAACAATGCTGGTATGAACATAGCTGAGCAAATGCCCTTGTGGTATGATTGAGCATTCCTTGGGTATATGCCCAAGAGTGCTATAGCTGGGTCTTGGAGGAGATGGATTCCCAATTTTCTAAGGAAGCACCATATTGATTTTCAAAATGGCTGTACAAGCTTGCATTCCCACCAGCAGGGGAGGAGAGATTCCCTTGCTCCACCTCCTCTCCAGCATAAGCTGTCTTCTATGTTTTTGATCTTAGCCACTTTGACAGGGGTAAGGTGGTATCTCAGAGTCGTTTTGATTTGCATTTCCGGGATAATTAGTGATGTTGAGCAATTCATTAAATGTATTTCAGACATTTGAACATCCTCTGTTGAGAATTTTCTGTTTAGTTCTATAGCTCATTTCTTAATTGGACTGTTGGTCTTTTGATATATAATTTCTTGAGTTCTTTATATATTCTGGAATGGATATCAGTCCTCTGTCAGATATGAGGTTGGTGAAAACCTTTTCTCATTCTGTATAGGGTCGCTTTGTCTTGTGGACCTTTTGCTGTACAAAAGCTTCTCAGTTTCAATAGGTCCCACTGATTGATTGTTTCTCTCAGTGTCTGTGCTACTGGTGTTACATTTAGAAAGTGATCTCCAGTGCCAATGTGTTCAAAACTACTTCCTACTTTCTCTTTTATCAGGTTCAGAGTAACTGTGTTTTTTGTTGAGGTTTTTGGTCCACTTGGACTTAAGTTTTGTGCATGGTGACAGATATGGATCTATTTGCAGCCTTCTACATGTTGACATCCAGTTATGCCAGCACCATTTGTTGGAGATGCTTTTTCTTTTCCATTGCACATTTTTGGGTTCTTTGTCAAATATTGTATGTTCATAGGTGTGCGGGTTAATGTCAGGGTCTTCAATTCAATTTCATTGGTCCACATGTGGTTTTTATGCCAGTACCAAGCTGTTTTTATTACAATAGCTCTATAGTAGAGCTTGAAGTCAGGTATTGTGCTGCTTCCAGATCTTGTTTTATTGTACAGGATTCTTTTGGCTATCCTGGGTTTTTGTTTTTCCATATAAAGTTTAGTATTGTTCTTTCCAGATCTGTGAAGAACTGTGTTGGTAATTTGATGGGGATTGCCTTGAATCTGTAGATTGCTTTTGATAAGATCACCATTTTAACTATGTTAATCCTGCCTATCCATGAGCATGGGAGATCTTTGCATTTTCTGACATCTTCTTCAATTTCTTTTTTGGGGGACTTAAAGTTCTTGTCATATAGGTCCTTCACATGCTTAGTTAGAGTAACCCCAAGGTATTTTATATCATTTGTGGCTATTGTAAAGGATGATGTATCTCTGATTTCCTTCTCAGCCTGTTTTTTTTTTTTTTTTTTTTTTTTTTTTTGAGATGACCATGTATCCTGCTATGTTGCTGAAGGTGTTTATAAGCTGTATCAGTTCCTTGGTTGCATTTTTGGGGTCACTCATGTATACTATCATGTTATCTGCAAATAGGGAATACTTAAATTCTTCCTTTCCAATTTGTATCCCCTTAATCTCTTTCTGTTGTCTTATACCTATGACTAGAACTTCAAGTACTATATTGAATAAGTATGGGGAGAGGGGACACTCTTGCCTTGTTCCTGATTTTAGTGGTATTGCTTTGAGTTTCTCTCCATTTAAATTGATGTTGGCTGTTGGCTTGCTGTAGATTGCCTTTATTATGTTTCGGTATGTTCCCTGTATTCCTGATCTCTCCAAGACCTTTATTATGAAGGGGTGTTGGATTTTGTCAAATGCCTTTTCTGCATCTAGTGAGATGATGATGTGGTTTTGTTCTTTGTGTTTGTTTATATGGTGTATTACATGGATGGACTTTTGTATGTTGAACCACCCTTGCATCCCTGGGATGAAGCCTACTTGATCATGGTGGATAATTGTTTTGATGTGTTCTTGGATTCTGTTTGCCAGAATTTTATTGAGTATTTTTGCATCAATGTTCATGAGGGAGATTGGTCTGTAGTTCTCTTTCTTAGTTGCATCTTTGTTTGGTTTAGGAATCAGGGTTATTGTCGCCTCATAGAAGGAGTTTGGTAATATTCCTTCTGCTTCTATTTTGTGGAGCAATTTAAAGAGTGTTGGTATTAAGTCTTCTTTGAAGACCTGGTAGAATTCTGCAGTGAAACCATCTGGTCCTGGGCTCTTTTTTTTTTTGGTTGGGAGACTTTTAATGACTGATTCTATTTCCTTAGGGGTTATTGGACTATTTAAATGGTTTATCTGCTCTTGATTTAACTTAGGTATGTGGTACCTATCCGGAAAATTATCCATTTCTTTTAGATTTTCCAGTTTTGTGGAGTAGAGGTTTCTGAAGTATGACCTGATGCTTCTCTGGATTTCCTCATTGTCTGTTGTTATGTCCCCCTTTTCATTTCTGAATTTGTTAATTTGGATGCTCTCTCTGTGTCTTTTGGTTAGTTTGGATAAGGCCTTGTCTATCATGTTGATCTTTTCAAAGAACTAACTCTTTGTTTCATTAATCCTTTGTATTGTTCTCTTTATTTCTATTTTATTGATTTCAGCTGTCAATTTGATAATTTCCTGGCATCTGTTCCTCCTGGGAGACTTTGCTTCTTCCTGTTCAAGAGCTTTCAGGTGTGCTGTCAAGTCACTAGTGTGAGATTTCTCCAACTTCTTTATGTGGGCATTTAGTGCTATGAATTTCCCTCTTAGCACTACTTTCATAGTGTCCCATAAGTTTGTGTGTGTGGTGTATTCATTTTCATTGATCTCTTGGAAGTCTTTAATTTCTTTCTTTATGTCTTCCTTAACCCATTGGTGATTCAGTTGAGCATTATTCAGTTTCCATGAGATTGTAGGATTTCTGTAGTTTTTTTCTTTTTCTTTTGTTGACATCTAACTTTTTTAACCATGGTGGTCTGATAGAACACAGGAGGTTATTCCAATTCTTTTGTATCTGTTGAGATTTGCTTTGTGGCCAAGTATGTGGTCGATTTTAGAGATGGTTCCATGGGGTGCTGAGAAGAAGGTATATTCTTATTTTGGTGGAGTATTCTATAGATATCAATTAAATCCATTTGAGTCATAACATCAGTTAAGACCATTATTTCTCTGTTAAGTTTCAATTTGGCCAATCTGTCCAGAGGTGAAAGTGGGTGTTGAAGTCTCCCACTATTAATGTGTGGGGTTTTATATGTGATTTAAGCTTTAGTAATGTTTCTTTTACATATGTGGGTGTCCTTGTGTTTGGGGCATAAATGTTCAGAATTGAGACTTCATCTTGTTGGATCTTTCTTGCGATGAGTATGTAATGTCCTTCATCATCTCTTTTGATTGATTTTAGTTTGAAGTCTATTTTGCTGGATATTAGGATAGCTACACCAGCTTGCTTCTTAAAACCATTTGATTGGAAAGTCTTTTCCCAGACTTTTATTCTTAGGAGGTGTCTCTCTTTGAATTTGAGGTGTGTTTCTTGTATGTAGCAGAAAGATGGGTCCTGTTTTTGTATCCATTTTGTTAGTCTGTGTCTTTTTATAGGTGAATGAAGTCCATTGATATTAAGGGATATTAATGACCAGTGATTGTTCGTTCCTGTTATTACTTTTATTTTTTTGTGGTTGTGTTTGTACTTCTCTTCCTTGTGTTTTACTGCTGTGGTGTTATCTATTGCCTGTGTTTTCGAGGGTGTATCTTCATTGCTTAGGTTGGAATTTTCTTTCTTGTGCTTTTTGTAGGACTGGGTTTATGGATAAGTATTATTTAAATCTGGTTTTGCCTTTATAAGTCACTTGTCCTTTTTCCTTCGCTGCTCTTAATATTCTTTCTTTATTCTGTACATTTAGTTGTTTAATTATTATGTGGTGACAGGACTTTTTTGGGGGTTCTAGTCTGTTTGTTGTTCTATAGGCTTCTTGTATCTTCATAGGCATTTCCTTCATCAAGTTGGAAAAGTTTTCTTCTATGGTCTTGTTAAATATATTTTCTGTGCCTTTGAGTTGGTCTTATTCTTCTTCCTCTATCCCTATTATTCATAGGTTTGAACTTTTCATAGTATCCCAAATTTTTTAGACATTTTGGGTGATGACTCTGTTGGTTTTAGTGTTTTCTTTGATTGATGAATCTATTTCTTCTACCATGTCTTCAACACCAGAGATCCTTTCTTCCATCTCTTGCATTCTGTTGCATCTGAAGTTCCTGTTTGTTTACTCAGATTTTCTATTTCCAACATTCCTTCTGCTAGTGTCTTCTTCATTTTTCTCTGTTTCCTCCTTCAGGTCTTGAACTGTTTCCCTAGTCTGTTTCTTTGCTTTTTCATGATTTTCTTTCAGGGACTTTTTCTCCTGCTTTATTTGTCCTTTCCTCTAGGTTTTTATAGAGTTCTTCCCATTTTTTGTTTGTCTGTTCCTCCACTTTATTTTTGATTTCTTCTATATAAGGCTCTAGCCTCTTCATGATGTTACTTATAAGGTTGTTTTCTTCTGCTTCTTCCATTCTGTGATGTTCAGGTCTAGCTGTTGGAGAAGGGCTAGGTTCTGGTGATGCTGTATTGCTCTTTATTTTGTTGATGTACTTCTGCCTTGGTGTCTGCCTGTCTTCTCTTGGGTTTGTTCTTGATCTTATCAGTGTAGTTGGTCCAGACAGAGCTGACAGATTTAGGGAGCCTTTCTATGGTCCAGATGGAAGCTCTGGGCCTGATGGGAGCTCTGGTCCAGATGAGAGTGCTGGCCAGATAGAAGCTGGGGGACTGGACTCTGAGTCTCAGGAAGTCCCTGGGGTCTCCTTATCTTGTCCACATGGAAGCTCCTCTTGTCCAGATGGGAGTCCTGGGGCAGGATGGAATTCTGGAGGCTGGTTTCTAAGTCTCCAGAAGTGGCTGTGGTCTCTGGCAGATGGGTATGACTGCAAAGCATTGAGGTTGTAGTGTCCATCAGAGGGTCTCTGTGGTCCAGTTGTGTGTTCCAGGTGGGGGGATGGGAGCTCAGGGCTGGTCTCTGAGTCTCAGTAAGTGGCTGGGGTCTCAGACAAATGGGTATAGGGGCAGGGTGTGGAGATTGCAGGGTCTTCCTGCAGTCTTGAAAAAGGGGAGCCTTCCTGCAGGGCCTGCTGAATGGCTGGAAACTGGGGCCAAGTTGGGCAGGTCCTCCCATGATGGCTGGTGCCCAGTGGTGGGACCCAGTTGTGTTTGCCTCTCTGACTATAACCCTAGGCACTCACCTTTGGTCCAGATGGGAGTTCCAGGGCAGATGGGAGCTGTGGGCTGGACCGATGAGCTTATTTTTCAATTATTGTTCATTATGCAGACTTATAATTGTATTTATGGAACTTAAAACTATTCTAACAACAAGAAAATTATCATATGCTTTCCAAAGAAACATGAAAAAGAACATATAACTTCTTAAACACATCTAATTATATTTAAATGAGGAAAATGAAATTTTAAAGCAAGAGCTGTAGCTCATGGGCAGAGTGCTTGCCTGGCATGTATAAGGCCCTGAGTTTAATCCCTAGGATTCTAGACATTTGTAAATGGAGCATAGTGAGCAGGGCTTTAATATATAGATGCAGGATATTGAGGCAAGTGTATTGCCAACATCAGCTACAAAATGACTGTCATAACAGTCATCATTTCATAGAAAGACCCTTTCTCTTCTTCTTTTTTTTTTCTTTTTTGAGCTGAGGATTGAACCGAGGACCTTGTGCTTGCTAGGCAAGAGCTCTACCACTGAGCTAAATCCCCAACCCACAAGATCCTTTCTCAAAACAAACAATTATGCAAATCACAGAAATTGGAAAAGTTTCATTGATGACAGTCTACTATTGTTTGAAATTGAAAACTCATACTTTAACAGTTTTAAGTCATAGAATTATATTAATAATTAAATTGTCCACATTTACTGAGGAGATAAAAGTCAGTATTGCAGCACATTCTTCATGGATTTGAATAATTTTATTTTTTGTATTAGAAAAAAATATTGATTTTTCAGGGGGCAGAAGAAAACCAAAGTTCAATCACATTTATTCAGATAGGAAAAATTCTTCACAGCTTGAACAACAAAAGGTAATTTTACTCAATATATAACAGGGAAACTTTATTCCTTTTGATATCAAAGTATAAAGAAGCAAATTTAACTTCCCTAATAGGAACTGAGGGAAAATGTCTAGCAATAGTGACATAGCAACATGATACAGGCAGAAGGAAACAATATCTTACCACCAATACAAAAATCTTCATTCACCCTGTACTTGGATTTTCTGCCATAAATACTTCCACATAGTTGACCCACATTAATCATGAGTTCAAAGTTTGGGATTGACAAAAAAATGCAATTAACAAATAAGCAATAGAAATGGAAATAAATTACCCTATCACTTACCCAATACATTTGAAAACAAGACACAGCTAGCTATCAGAGAGCTTCTGATCTTTAAGTACAGAAAAATTGGTGTTCTATAACAGTTTAATATCTGCTACAGTAAGATGCCAAGGAACTAAGGACAGTAAGACAGCATCAGCATAGACCATAGACATTTTTATAGGAAAGATAACTGCTTGGATTCATTCAGAAAGGAATAGCACTTAGTCACAGGCAGCAGAGTGTTAAGACACAGAAAGATAGAGGACAAGATGTAGAAGTGCTTGCCATGTCCTCAAAGCAATACTTGTATAGTAACATAATGTGTGAATACTTCATCTGTAAGTTTTCATGTGATATTAAGCATTTTTAATTTTACCCTGGACTCAAGGTTAGTCATTTAATCATATAAGGAGCCCCACTGGTAGGAACATTGATAGAAAGTATGTGGAAATTAGGAGAAAGGAGATGTGAGACATCTGTGCTTTAGTTGGATGAACAATGAAAATTTTAATTAAATGCAATTGGAAATAGAGAAAAGGAAGACACTATTGGGAAGCAAATTTGTACTTACACATAGAGAATTGGCTTTACATATTTAAACATTTGTCTAGAAGAACCATGGTAGATAAACTGAAGTAATATATTATCATGGTCCTCAAATTTTCATCCATATAAAAATAACAACTCAATATCAAAGAATAACTGAAAGCTCTTGCAAATTATGCTGTCAATGTCACCACTATATCTAAAATTAAGTTCATAAATGATTTAGATTATTTCATCATGATCTAGATTCATATGTTTCTCTGATTTTAATTACATTGACCAGTCACAGAGTCATGTAAACTCTTTTGTAGATTGCTTTATTTAGACCTACAATGACAACATGGTTTTGTTGTGACCTCCTACAGTCTTTACTTAGCTTTTCTGCTCATAAATACTTCCACACAATTGGTCCACATTCATCATGATAAAACTACCTCATGTGAGGTAATAGAATCTAAATTCAATGCAGAACCATATACAGATATCAGCAGTAATTATATTGGTGAGTAGGGTTTCAATAGAAGCTACAGAGTTAAGTGCCAGAACCTATTGCACCTGGTGGACCCCCTATAGTCACATGTGAGGGGACCATGAGAGGTGGCATGATCACCAAGACAGCAACAGATATAGTTAAAAGGAGTGTGATACATAATGGACCAGGAACAGAACACATAAGCCCCAGATGGATTGTGGTCTTCCTTAGAATTCTGAAGTGCTTTAGAACAGTGAGGCCTGACCAAAGGGATAAAGTATTATAGAAGAGAGGATGTTAAATCAATGAGGACCTTACATAGAAGAAACTAGTTGGAGGGGGGAACTTAGAGCTACTGGAATACTAAGAAAATCAAATCTTCTGGTCTTTTTTTTCTGTGCATTTTTTTTATTCATTTTAAATACCAACCACAGATCCCACTCTCATCCCTCCTCCCACTCCCCTCCACCTTCCACTCCCTCCTGCTCCGCCTACCAACAGGGTAAGTTCTCTCAATGGGGGAACAGCTAAGCATAGTATATTCAGTTGCAGCAGTGCCAAGCAAGCCCCTCCCCACTGCATCAAGGGTGAGCAAGGTGTCTGACCATAGGTAATGGGATCCAGAAAGCCAGCTCATGTGGAACATTGTGTTCCCCCAATATACTGTATACCCTAATAAAACTTATCTGTGGTCAGAGAACAGAACAGCCATTAGATTAGACATAGAGGCCAGAAAATGGTGGTACAAACACCTTTAATCCTATCACTCAGGAGACAGCGATCTGTCTGGATCTCTATGAGTTTCAAGGCCACACTGGGAACAGAATCAGGCAGTGGTGGCACATGCGTTTAATACCAGAACTTGAGATCTCATGTCTTGCTTGGGAAAGACACACCCCTTTAATCTCAGGAAGTGATAGCAGTAAGCAGAAAGGTGTACAAGGTATGAGGACCGGGAACTAGGACTTTTAAGCTTTTAGGCTTTTGAGCAGTTCATCTGAGATCCATTTGGGTGAGGACTTAGAATCTTCCACTCTGAGGAAACAGAATTGGCTAAAGAGTTGGCAAGGTGAGGTTGGCTGTGGCTTGTTCTGTTTCTCTGAACTCTCAGTGTTCACCCCAATATCTGGCTCTGGATATTTTTTATTAATAAGACAATTTAGTAATTCATGTTACAAGCTCATGCACCAGGGATAGATCCTGATCATATTGCTAGTCTTATTCCTTATACCTTTATAATCCTTTCAAAGACCAAACTGTGTTTACTCTTCATTTTGGTAATTTAAAACAATAAAATTCTTACTTGGCTCAGAATTATTAAATTCTGGGATTGATCAATGGGAAACAATGGATAATTTTTTAAAGAGAAATTTTCATATTCTTTGATTCTATTAAACATAATTAAGTGGGGTCATGGTCATTCATATTTGGAAGTAAGAATATGAATTAAATATCCAACTGAATTAACTGATTAACTTATTTAATGAACAATTTTGTAATGCTAAATTAGCCTTAAATTTCATAGAAATAAATATTGCTGTTAATTAGTCTTCTTAACTATTGAATTTTGGCCTTGACTCAAGCCATTGGAAATGTAAAGTAATTTGCCTGGTGAATGTATGTTGTATTGCCAGTGGTTGCTCATTACAGGGAGGCAAACAGCAGGCACAGATTTGCCATCTATTAAACCACTGCTAAACATTTGCAAAAAAAGATCTTCTAATATTAACTTGCTAGAGCAATCAATAAGATAACTGAAAAAGATCAAGGGTATACAAATTGGAAATAAAGAGGTTGAAGTATTGCTCTTTGCAGATAATACAGTTGTAAACATAAGTGAACCTAAAAGTTATACTGGAGAATTCCTACAGCTGAAGATACCTTCAGCAAAGTAGCTATATTCAGATGAACTCTCAGAAACCAGTAGCCCTACTATATACAAATGACAAATGGACTGAGAAAGAAATCAGGGAACAATACCTTCCACAATAGCCTCAAATAATATAAAATATCTTGAGGTAACTCTAACCAAGCAAGTGAAATACTTGTATGATAAAAAGTTTAATTCTTTGAAGAACAAAAATTGAAGAAGATATCAGAAGATAGAAAAGTCTCTCATGCTTTGGGATCTGTAGTAAAAATACAGATTTAACATAGTAAAAATGGCCACCCTACCAAAAGCAATCTACAGATTCAATGCAATCCGCTCCAAAATTCTAATACAATTCTCCACAGACTTTAAAAGGACATTTCTCAATTTCATATGGAAAAACAAAACACCCAGAACAGCTAAAACAATCCTGAACAACAAAAGAACTTCTGGATGACTCACCATTCCCTATTTCAAGCTATACTACAGAGCTATAGTAATAAAGACTATATGATATTGGCATAAAACACTTTTATCAATGGAATTGAATTGAATTGAAGATCCAGAAATAAATCCACACACCTATCAATACTTGATTTCTAATAAAGAAACCAGAATACACACTGGAAAAAAGACAGCATCTTCAACAAATGGTGACTGGTCAGATTGTATGCTTGCATGTAGCAGAATGCAAATAGTTTCATATTTATCACATTGCACAAAACTCAAGCCAAATGGATCAAAGACTTTAACATAAAACCAGATACACTGAACCCAGTCGAAGAGAAAGTGGTGAATAACCTTGAATACATTGGCACAGGAGATGAGTTTTTTAACAGAACATTGATATCACAGGCACTAAGGCCAATGAACAATAAATGGAACCTCACAAAACTGAAAAGCTTCTGTAAGGGAAAGGACACTGTCATCTGAACAAAGTGGCAGCCTACAGAATGGGAAAATATTTTTACCAACTCCATAGTCAATAAAGTACTAATATCCAAAATATATAGTAAACTTCAAAACTGCGTATCAAAAAGCTAAATAATCTAACTAAAAATGTGGTATAGATCTAAACAGAGAATCCTTTATAGAGGAATCTCAAATGGCTGAGAAATACTAACAAATGTTCATCATCCTTAGCCACCATGGAAATTCAAATCAAAACTACTTTGAGATTTCATCTTATACCTGTCAGAATGACTAAGATTAATGACACCTAATGCTGGCAAAATTCAGCACAAGGGGAGCACTCCTCCACTGCTGATGGGAGTGTAAACTTGTTCAAACAGTATGTAAACAGATCTACCTCAAGATCCAGCTTTACTACCATTGGGTACTGCATCCTACTACAAGGGTGCTTGCTCAACTATGCTCATTCTAGCTCTATTCACAATAGCCAGAAATTAGGAACAACCTGGATATTCCTTAACAGAAGAATAGGTAAAGAAAATGTGGTACATTTACATAAAGAAGTATTACTCATCTGTTAAAAATAACATCATGAAATTTGCAGCAAAAGTATAGAACACTAGACAAAAATCATCCATATTGAGGTAATCAAGATCTAGAAAGATAAATATGTTATATATTCACTTATATGTTAATATTAGTCATTAAATAAATGATAACCAACTTAAAATCCATAGACCCAGAGAGGTTAGGTATAACAAAAGGACTATGGGGAACACATGGATCTCCCTGGGAAGGGGAAATAAAATGGATTTTATGGGTGGACTCAGGGTGAGGTTGGATGCAAACTGAAGGATCATGTGGAGAGGGGAAGGGGAAGTAGGGTTGAGAGAAGAGAATTCAAGAAGAGACAACTAGAATTGAGTATCATTTGATGGATGGTATGGAAACCTAGCTCTATGGAAAATACCCAAAATGTTTAAGGTTTATGTAATGAGATATCCTAATAATGGGGTGACAGGGTTCCAACTGGCCATCTCTTGTCACCAAATGTGTCTTCTGATAGCAAAACTGGGTTTCATTCAACTGAGTTGTTGTCTAAGGGAGTTACATGGAAATCCCCAAATAACCAAGACTATTGCAAAAACAGTAAGTGAGGGTAGGAGTTGAGCATTGCTGAGGACAACACCCGGACAACTCATTGAACATGGAGAAGTATAGCTAGTGCCTATATGGAGCCTTCACTCTCCACATCCTAATTTCTTTGGTTCAGGAAGGTACTATGCAGGCTATCAAAAGAGAAAGGTAAATGTCAACCCATCTACAAAAACTTTGTCCTACAATATGTCATGCCTACAAGATATGCCAAGGCAATGGTAGCACAGAACTCATGGGAGTAACCAACTGATGTCTAATTAGACTTAAGTCCTACTCCATGAGATGGAACACATACATAACACTGTTTGGGTGACCAAGAACCAGAGACTAGATAGCCTAGAGACCTAGGGTAAAACCAAATATTACTGCTCTATAAAAAGGAAAGTAGCAATAAAAATTATTTCTAAAGATGTGCTGCTATAGTCATAGATCAGTGCTTTATTCAGCTATCATCAGAGAGGCTTCCTCCTGAAGCAGATGGGAACAAATACAGAGACTCACAGCCAGACATTACACACACAAACAGTCCTTGGAATACACAAGTTTTATTGTATGTCTCCATCAAATCCCTCCCACCAGAGCTCAGGGAATCCCACAGAAGAGGAGACAAAAAGAGTCTAAGGGCCAGAGTAGTTGGAGGACACTGAATCAACTGAGCATAGAGGCTGAAGAAGCAAGAAAAGAGCTGATACTGGTCTGTACCTGGTTTTCTGCATGTATATTATAGCTTTCTGCTCAGTATTTTTATGGGACTCCTGAATGTATGAATACGTGGGTCTCTAATACTTGTGTCTATTCTTGGGGCTATTTTCCTGCCATTTGGTTGCCTTGTTCAGTCTCAATGTGATTGTTTTGAATTTATCTTATTATTATATTATATGTGGTCATGTTTTATTATCTTTTTAAATGAGAAACACAAAAGGAGTGGGTCTCAAGAAGAGGGGATGTAAAGAGAGACTAAGAGGAATAGAGGGAGACAAAATTGTAATCCAATATATTGTATGATAAAAGAAACTATTTTTCAATAAATGAAAAATTTAAAAAAACAGTAAAAGTTTTCTCCGCCTTAAAGTTATTATTTTTTTTTCCCAGAGAAGAGGATATTGAGAATTGAACTCAGGGTGTCACATTCCAATCAGACATATCTCTCCTGTAGATCACCTTGATAGCCTATCATTTCATCTTGTTCAATTATTTTTTTTGACAGTAAATTAGGAATTTATAGATTTTTTCTCCTAAAATACAATACCTTTCTTTCTTAGTCATTACATTTTGGGATACATTTGCTAATAATTTGGCCCACATTATGTACCTGTTTAATATATATGTTTCCACTTTATCTTTGAAGGGATAGTACTAATCTCTACTGTGTCTCCAAATATAGTATAAGTACTGCAAGTAATCACTAATATCCAATCACTAACTCATTGATTCTTTTAGAGAATACATGTTCAAATAGTCAAGACTCTTGGGCAGTCAAGGAGATTAACTCACACCCTGTCCAGTGTGATAAGAGGACAGCTAGTAACTGAATAAACAGTGTTATCAGACACCAGTCTCCATGGTTGATTATGTCTGTCCCTGCCACAAATACTGTAGGACACTATCCCTTTATAATCAGCTCCAGTCTTCAGTTTCTTAAGTCTTATGGATATGTTACTTAAACTGTTCATGGGATTTGAACATTTCCACAAGTCTTTTTTGACTTTTCTACAGCAATCCAAATCACAAATTAAGTCCAACTACAACTATGCTCTGAATTTCTGATTTCAGATGTAACTTCATGCTCTCCCATGTTCTTCAGGAGTTGCTGCTGTGAGGTCAGTGATAGAATGCTTTACTTTCTTCTTCCTGAGTTCCAAAGTCTTCAGAAATCAAATCACATTAGCATGAAGAACATCAGTAGCAAACTCAACCTCCTAATGCATATCTCTGAGGTAACCAAGATTTATCCAGTATTTCAAAAATAGTTTGTGGAGGATGATTCATAAATTCCACTGTAGTTTGGCATATAGAAAGTTTGGAAAGTCAAAAATTGAGGCAATTAGATGTTTTTAAACATATGTTTTTACTGCCTTTATCTGACAAACCTGCACTTTACCTGTAGAAAGCTTGTTGTCCAATATTCTTTTTGGGTAAAGGAAAAGTTACTAATCTCTTGAAATCAATGTACACTAGGCACAATGAAAGCCACCTTCCTTCATTGTCTAATGAAGATATTTTTGATACTGGTTTCCTAAAATTGAAAAAGAAATGCTAATGGTAAACTGGTGATTTTCTTAGAGATTATAGTTTTTTTCTTGTTAAGTGCTATCCTTATGCAGTCATGGACTGAAAGACAACTTTCCTGACTTTTCACATCCTACTTCATAATTTAGAGATTTAGAAGCTACAGTTTCTTGGATGGAAAGAGAGCCGTGAGGCTGAAATCCCAGTGAGGATTTGACAACACCCCAATTGGCTGGTAGTTTTTCTAAACTGCTTTGATATTTTTCTTCTTATTTCGTAAAAAATATGATACGTAAAAATATTTGACCTTATGCTTTTAAAATACTAGGTTTGCAATTAAAAAGGGACATAAGGAGCAGAGAAATCAATCAAGCTATATCATCTACATGGAGGTCATAGAAGACCATGATGCTTGTTCTGTTTGAAGGGAAGTATGAGGTCTTTGGAATCATCAGTGTGAAATGTTTATCATGAAACAGATCGCCTGGATGAATTTTTATCAGCAAAAGTTGGTGAGAGTGTCTGAAATCAATCAGCAGGGGGAAACTGGCTAAAGTAATTAAGCATTACAAATTCAAATCCTCTTTATACAGCTGTAGAGAGCACTAAATTGTACATTTGACCAATGAAACCTGGGAATGAAAGAAACACATTTCTGCTAACAACTACAAATACTCAATATATGTGATCACTCATCAGCTAATACATAGGCTCTGGATATAACCCCCATGAGTAATTGGACTTATTAGTTAATAATCCTGAAAGTATGTATTTAAATAAATTTAAATTCTAAATTCAACTATTGTTATTATTTGTTATCCGTATGTTCTGTATTTGTTAAATATAAAGAATATTTTACTAACCAAATCTACTTTTTTTCAATTCAGCTTCCAAATAATCAAGTACACAGAATCAAATGGATATCTTCTTTCTCAAACAGCTGGCACTTATGTATGCTATTGTTTTGGAAGTTAATTTTCCATGAATCTAAAATAGTTAACTTTCTTTCACATTTTTATTTATTTTGTTTTTATTTAAATTTTGATCCAATATATTTTAACCATGTTTTCCCCTTCCCCAACTCCTCTCAGTCCTCCCCACCTCCTTATCTAATCAACTACATGTTGTTGTTATCCTCTCTCTCTCTCTCTCTCTCTCTCTCTCTCTCTCTCTCTCTCTCTCAGAGACTGGGACAGTACACAAGACCTGCACAGCTTTAAGCAGGCAGGACTCCCAGCACTATGCTGGGCATGTTGAAAGGTAATCCCACCCCTTAGCAGAAACTAATTGCACCTGATACCTCTAGCAAAGAGAAAATCAGCATTCTTTGATGGAGTGTCATTTGTAGTTAGAGTTTTCCTGCCTGGCCCACAGTCAGGACAAATCTCTCTCACCCGCCAGTCCCACAGTCACTCAGACCCAACCAAGAAAGCACACAGAGACTTACATTGTTTAGAAACTGTATGGCCATGGCAGGCTGCTTGTTATCTACTTTTTCTTTCTTAAATTAACCCATTTCTGTTAGTCTATACTTTGCCACATGGCTTGTGGCTTACCAGTGTCTTTACATGTTGCTTCTCATGGCAGTGGTGGCAGTGTCTCTCCCCAGCCTTCTACTTCCCAGAATTCTCCTCTCTCTTGTCCCGCCTATACTTCCTGCCTGGTCACTGGCCAATCAGAACTTTATATACACAGAGCAATATCCACAGCACTTCCCCTTTTCTTTTTTTTTAAAGGATGGTTTTAAATTTTACATAGTAAAATTACATATAACAAAATTATCAAGCAAGAATTACAGTTATAATATTAAAGAAGATATCCTATCTATCTTATATTTGTGAGTCTAAGGTTTTATATCTAACTTATCTTTTATCATAACTGAGGAAATTATAACTATCTGGTCTTCAACCACATCAAAGACCTCAGAAGGATATAATATTACCTGAGAACCGGGAGAAGGATGTAAGCATTTTTCAGGAGTCTTGCAAGAGTAGACAGAGACAGCTGGCAGCCTGGACAGTCACCTAATGTTCCTTTGTAAAGTTGGGGCATCTGTTTTCAGCCCACAGGACTAGAGTCTCTTGGTCACTTTTCTCAGTGTCCTGTAGAATGTCTGGCAGCTCTGATTTGGGACACAAGAATCTCTTAACCAAGACCACCTGAAAGATCTCCGATGACATCATGGCCCAGATGATCCAACATCCACAATGCTTTCAAGGCAACTGGCTCAGAGGTTCACCCTAATGGACTACTCCATAATCCTAAAATTTTCTTTGTGTCCCCATAAGATACAGCGCCCCCCTCCAGCAGGAAGTAGTAAGAAAAACTACGCCCACATTCCCAAAATTATCAAGCTGGCTTTGGAGATGGAATTGGCTCATTCCTTCTCTAAACCCAGACATATTACTAAAAGAAAAGGTTAAGAGATTCTTGTGTCCCAAATCAAAAGAGCCCTCTGGTGTGGGACAGAAAAAAACCCAATATTTTTATTTAAAACAGGTTGATTATAAATGAGATCTCTTTCTAAAGAAGAAAAGGGGATATGATACAGATATAATAGGATGAAAGGGTAGATTAGGGAACTTACTTCTAAAGAGCAACAACTTGTTTAAAATGTTTTACATTGGTATGGATTTTGGTCTATCGATACAAACTTAAAGTTAATATTGTTATACTGTGTATATATTTCTACTCTTGTTTAGGGTATTATGTTTATATAGCTCATTTTAAATTGTAATGGATAATTAAAAATAGATTGATAATTAGTCATCTGTGATAATCATACTCATAGCCATGTTAGTTAAGTCTTCTAGGTATACACAGAGATATTTCAGATAGATAGGTAATCTTCAAATACTTCAAAGACCTACAGAATATGGCATTTAAAATATTTTTAAAATTTAGATTTTCTGGACAGTGAGACATGTCTGCTCCTGGCAGTACCAATTTACTTCAGAGAGGAGGATGGGCACTGAAGACACATCTTATCTTCATGAAGACATATCTTCACCTTGGCAAAAATAGCCATTTTGGCAAGAAACTGTTCTTGCCTGGACTGCTTGATCGTCTGTACGTGCAGGACCCATAGAAAGGTGACCACTGAACTTTGCTTGACAAAATGGTCCTTCAGGTTCCTGCTTCGCAGAGGAAACTGCCAGACATTCTACAGGACACTGAGAAAAGTGACCAAGACACTCTAGCCTTGTGGGCTGAAGACAAATGCCCCAACTTTACAAAGGAACATTAGGTGACTGTCCAGGCTGCCAGCTGTCTCTGTCTACTCTTGCAAGACTCCTGAAAAATGCTTACATCCTTCTCCCAGTTCTCAGGTAATATTATATCCTTCTGAGGTCTTTGATGTGGTTGAAGACTAGATAGTTATAATTTCCTCAGTTATGATAAAAGACAAGTTAGATATAAAAACCTTAGACTCACAAATATAAGATAGATAGGATATCTTCTTTAATATTGTAACTGTAATTCTTGTTTGATGATTGTTTTGTTATATGTAATTGTACTATGTAAAAGTTAAAACCTTCCTAAAAAAAAAAAAAAAAGAAAAGAAAAGGGGAAGTGCTGTGGATATCGCTCTGTGTAAATAAAATTCGATTGGCCAGTGGCCAGGCAGGAAGTACAGGCGGGACAAGAGAGAAGAGAATTCTGGGAAGTAGAAGGTTGGAGAGAGACACCGCCAGCTGCCTCCATGAGGAGCAACATGTAAAGACACTGGTAAGCCACAAGCCATGTGACAAAGTATAGACTAGCAGAAATGGGTTAATTTAAGATAGAAAAGGTAGATAACAAGCAGCCTGCCACGGCCATACAGTTTGTAAGCAATATAAGTCTCTGTGTGCTTTCTTGGTTGGGTCTGAGCGACTGTGGGACTGGCGGGTGAGAGAGATTTGTCCTGACTATGGGCCAGGCAGGAAAACTCCAACTACAGGCAGCTTCCTCTGCGAAGCAGGAACCTGAAGGACCATTTTGTCAAACAAAGTTTAGTGGTCACCTTTCTGTGGGTCCTGCATGTCCAGTTGATCAAGCAGTACAGGCAAGAACAGTTTCTTGCCCAAATGGCTATTTTTGCCAAGGTGAAGATAAACTCCATATGAAGTGTCTTCAATGCCCATCCTCCTCTCTGAAGTAAATCGGTGCTGCCAGGAGCAGACATGTCTCACTGTCCAGAAAGTCTAAATTTTAAAAGCCATATTCTGTAGGACTTTGAAGTATTTGATTATTTATCTATCTGAAATATGTCTATGTATATCTAGAAGACTTAACTAACATGGCTACGAGTATGATTATCATAGATGACTAATTATCAATCTATTATTAATTATCCATTACAATTTACAATGAGCTATATAAACATAATACCTTAAACACGATTAGAAATATACACACAGTATAACAAAATTAACTTTAAGTTTGTATCAATAGACTAAAATCTATACCAATGTAAAACATTTTAAATGAGTTGTTGCTCTTTAGAAGTTCATTAATCTACCCTTTCATCCTATCATATCTGTATCATATCCCTTTTTTTCTTTAGAAAGAGATCACATTTATAATCAACCTGCTTTAAAGAAAAATATTGGTTTTTCTCTGTCCCACACCAGAGGGCTCTTTTGATTTGGGACACAAGAAGCTCTTACCCTTTTCTTTTAGCAATATGTCTGGGTTTAGAGAAGGAATGAGCCAATTCCATCTCCAAAGCCAGCTTGATAATTTTGGGCATAGTTTCTCTTACTGCTTCCTGCTGGAGGGGGGTGCTGTATCTTATGGGGACACAAAGAAAATTTTAGGATTATGGAGTAGTCCATTAGGGTGAACCTCTGAGCCAGTTGCCTTGAAACCATTCTGGATGTCGGATCATCTGGGCCATGGTGGCATTGGAGACCTTTCAGGGGGTCTTGGCTGATCAAACCTGATGTATCTTAATCTGGAACAAATCCACAGCCTCTGGCTTTCTGTGGAAACAAAAGCAGAGACTCCTTTCTAAAGCAACATATCCTTATATCCAAATTTTGAAGTCAAGGTACCTTTAAAATTTATATATTTGTTTAACTCAACAGCTTTTACGATCAAATCTTTTTTTGCAGTTAAAAATCCCAAAGACAACATAAACCAGATTCTCTGTGTAATATCCATCTTTGTAAGACTGAAACACCGCTGTGGCTGCCGGCTCCACCCACCTCAGCTTCCCAACATGGCTGTGGTACAGTTTACCGCCAGCTCTGGGTCTGGAGCCATGTGTACCATCAACTATCAGAAGCAGTTCTATCAAAGCAGTGCATAGCCCAGAAACTTTTTTTTTTAAACTCGCAAAGGCTAAATCTACCACGCAGCAGAGTAAAGTGCCCCTTGTAGATTCTTCATTCCTGCCACACTGCAGGTCAGACGCACACACCAGGAACCCGCCCACCATAGTAGCTCAAACCAGCAGGCTGCAGCTAACTTGAGAGAGACAACTAGGAAGCTGTTTTTAGCTCCATCTTAGAACCTTTTTTCTCAGGTTTTAGGTGGAAACTCTTGCCAACACGTTGGGCGCCATTTGTAGTTAGAGTTTTCCTGCCTGGCCCACAGTCAGGACAAATCTCTCTCACCGGCCAGTCCCACAGTCGCTCAGACCCAACCAAGAAAGCACACAGAGACTTACATTGTTTAGAAACTGTATGGCCGTGGCAGGCTGCTTGTTATCTACTTTTTCTTTCTTAAATTAACCCATTTCTGTTAGTCTATACTTTGCCACATGGCTTGTGGCTTACCAGTGTCTTTACATGTTGCTTCTCATGGCAGTGGTGGCAGTGTCTCTCCCCAGCCTTCTACTTCCCAGAATTCTCCTCTCTCTTGTCCCGCCTATACTTCCTGCCTGGTCACTGGCCAATCAGAACTTTATTTACACAGAGCGATATCCACAGCAGTCATTGGTTATATCAACTACTTTTCAGAGTAGGTCTCATGCTCCTGAATAATTTGCTAAAAAAAAAAAAAAATTAACTCTGTGTGTGTGTGTGTGTGTGTGTGTGTGTGTGTGTGTGGTGTGTAGTGGAGAAGGTTGCTTTTAGCTACATTTTGATTAGTTTGGTTATGAAATAGTTAACTTTTAAATTGTAAAAATTTATGATTTTGACTAATAATGAGCCTATATATTCTTATTACCTAATGTCTAATGTGAATGTTGAATACAAATATTTTATGTAACATCTGCCTCACAGATGTTTCCTTTGTACTGAGTCATTGCTAGTAAGTTAATTAAAATATTATAGCATTACATTAATATAATAAAATTTATTTGCTCAGTTTAAACAATAGAAGTAAATATTATATTATAAACCATTCCATAAAATACTATCCATGAATACATAGTAATATGAATTACTGTTTGAATAAAAATAAATAATGGAGGTGGTTAAAAATCTACTCAGAAGAATTTTATTTTGTCTTTTTTTTTTCAGAGCTGAGGACTGAACCCAGGGCCTTGTGCTTGCTAGGTAAGCGCTCTACCACTGAGCTAAATCCCCAACCCCCAGAAGAATTTTAAACAATAGTTATAGACCTTTTTGTTAAGCAGGGGATATTTAACTCCCCACTTATTAAATATAAGCCATAGTTACTATCTTCTCAAGAATGCAAGGTGGCAGAAAAAAATGTAACTTTGAAGTAGAGAAATCTGGCAA